>NC_092243.1:38252315-38495341 GCF_036320965.1 Panulirus ornatus | reverse complement strand
GTCTGTTTCTTTGCGTTACCTCGCAAACGCGGGAGATTGCAACAAAGCAAAATAAATAAATAAATAAATAAAAATGTATATTTTGAAATGTTTAGGTATGTATAAGTGCGTGTGTGGATGTTTATGTATATACATGTGTATGTGGATGGGTTTGGCCTTTCTTCATCTGTTTCCTTGAGGTACCTCGCTAATGTGGGAGACAGCGACAAAGTATGATATATATATATATATATATATATATATATATATATATATATATATATATATATATATATATATATATAGGAAAAGACAACAAAGGCCACATTCGTTCACACTCAGTCTCTAGCTATCATGAATAATGCACCATAATCACAGCTCCATTTCCACATCTAGACCACACAAAATTTTCCATGGTTTACCCAAGACGTTTCACATGCCCTGGTTCAATCCACTGACAGAATGTCGACCCCGGTATACCACATCACTCCAATTCACTCTATTGCTTGCACACCATTCACCCTCCAGTATGTTTAGGCCTGATCGCTCAAAATCTTTTTCACTCCATCCTTCCACCTCCAATTTGGTCTCCCACTTCTCGTTCCCTCCACCTCTGACACATATATCCTCTTTGTCAATCTTTCCTCACTCATTCTCTCCATGTGACCAAACCATTTCAACACACTCTCTTCTGCTCTCTCAACCACATTCTTTTCATTACCACATATCTCTCTTACCCTTTCATTACTTATTCGATCAAAGCACCTCACACCACATATTGTCCTCAAACATCTCATTTCCAACACATCTACCTTCCTCAGCACAACCCCATTTATAGCCCATGCCTCACAACCATGTAACATTGTTAGAACCACTATTCCTTCAAACATACCCAGTTTTCTCTCCGAGATAAAACATTCTCGCCTTTCACACATTCTTGAATGCTCCCAGAACCTTTACCCCCTCCCCTACTCTGTGACTCACTTCCGCTTCCACGGTTTCATCCACTGCTAAATCCACTCCTAGATATCTAAAACACTTCACTTCCTCCAGTTTTTCTCTATTCAAACTCACCTCCGAATTTACTTGTCCCCCAATGCTACTGAGCCTAATAACCTTGCTCTTATTCACATTTACGCTCAGCTTTCTTCTTTCACACACATTACCAAACTCAGTCACCAGCTTCTGCAGTTTCTCACCCAAATCAGCCACCAGTGCTGTATCATCAGAGAACAACTGACTCACTTTCCAAGCTCTTGCATCCACAACAGACTGCATACTTGCCCCTCTCTTCAAAACTCTTGGAGATGTTTGCTCTGAAGAATGCATGTGAGAAATACTTAGAAAAACAGATAGATTTGTATTTAGCATTTATGGATCTGGAGAAGGCACATGTTACAGTTGATTGACATGTTTTGTGGAAGCTTTTTAGAGTACACAGTGTGTGAGGTAAGCTGTTAGAAGCATTGAAAATTTTTTACCAAGATGTACAGCATGTGTACGAGTAGGAATGTTGGTTTGCCGCAGGGGTGTGTGATGTCCCCATGGTTGTTTAATTTGTTTATGGATGGAGTGGTTAGGGAGGTAAATGCAAGAGCTTTGGAGAGAAGGGTGAGTATGCAGTCTGTTGTGGATGAGAGGTATTGGGAGGTGTGTCAGTTGTTCTTTTCCGATGATACAACTCTAGTGACTGATTCGGGTGAGAAACTGCAGAGGTTGGTGACTGAGTTTGGAAAAGTGTGTGAAAGAAGAAAGTTGAGAGAAAATGTGGATAAGAGCAAGGTTATTAGGTTCAGCAGGCTTGAGTGAAATGTTAATTGGGATGTAGGTTTAAATGGAGAAAAACTGGAGGAAGTGTCTTAGATATCTGGGACCTGGAGCAATGAAGAATGCGTGGAAAGAGAAAACATTATCTCAGAGAGCAAAAATGGAAATGTCAGAAGGAATAGTAGTTCCAACAATGTTATATGGTTGCAAGGCATGGACTATAGATAGGGTTGTACGAAGTAGGGTGGATGTATTGGAAATGAAATGTTTGAGGACAATATGTGGTGTGAGGTGGTTTGATCGAGTAAGTAATGAAAGGGTAAGAGAGATGTGTGGTAATAGGAAGAGTGTGGTTGAGAGAATAGAGGAGGGCATGTTAAAATGGCTTGTAAATATGGAGAGAATGAATAACGAACGATTGACAAAAAGGATATATGTGTCTGAGGTGAAAGGAACAAGAAGTGGGAGACCAATTTGGTTTGGAGGTAGAAGGATGGAGTGAAAAAGATTTTGAGCGATCAGGGCCTGAACATACAGGAGGGTGAGAGGTGTGCAAGGAGTGAACTGGAACAATGTCGTATACCGGGAATAATGTGCTGTCAGTGGATTGAACCAGTGCATGTGAAGCATCTGAGGTAAAACATGGAAAGGTCTGTGAGACCTGGATGTGGAGAGGGAGCTGTGGCTTCGGTGCATTACATATGAAAGCTAGAGATTGAGTGTGACAAATGTAGCCTTTTTTGTCTGTTTTCCTGGTGTTGCCTCACTGAAGTGGAGGTAGCGACGCTATTTCCTGTGTGGCGGGGTAGCAACAGGAATGGATGAAGGCAAGCAAGTATGAATATGTACATGTGTATATATGTATATTTCTGGGTATGTGTGTGTATATGTTTGCAGATGTTGATATGTATATGTATATATATCACATACAAACCTCCAACAGCCAGGATCGAACCCACGACCCCTGTGCCACAGGCGGGAGGTTTGTATGTTCTATGAAGGTGCACGTTCATATGCACTTTATTCGTATTCACATACCTCCGTGTTGTACAGATAGGTTCGGCAAAATGCTATCTGCTGGCTATGTGCGCCTGTTGGGAAATAACCAGTGTAGACCCCGTTGCTCACCAATGTGAGATGAAGGGTATTCAAGTACATAGTATTTGAATAGTTATTTCCTATTAGCCAGGCCCATAGCCTAGTAGTAGCATTCCCACCTGTCGCACAGGGGTCCCGGGTTTGATCCTGGCTGTTGGAGGTTTGTATGTTCTATGAAGGTGCGTGTTCATATGCACTTTATTCGCATGTATGTATATGTGTGTGTATGGGCATTAAATGTGTACATATGAGTATATGTATACATGTATATCCCTGGGGATAGGGGAGAAAGAATACTTCCCACACATTCCTCACGTGTCATAGAAGGCAACTGAAGGGGAGAGGAGCGGGGGGCTAAAAACCCTCCCCTCCTTGTATTTTAACTTTCTAAAAGAAGAAACAGAAGAAGGAGTCACATGGGGAGTGCTCATCCTCCTCGAACGCTCAGATTGGGGTGTCTAGATGTGTGTGGATGTAACAAAGATGAGAAATACGGAGAGATAGGTAGTATGTTTGAGGAAAGGAACCTGGATGTTTTGGCTCTGAGTGAAACAAAGCTCAAGGGTAAAGGGGAAGAGTGGTTTGGGAATGTTTTGGGAGTAAAGTTAGGGGTTTCTGAGAAGACAAGAGCAAGGGAAGGAGTAGCACTACTCCTGAAACAAAAGTGGTGGGAGTATGTGATAAAGTGTAAGAAAGTAAAGTCTACATTGATATGGGTAAAACTGAAAGTGGATGGGTGATTACTGGTGCGTAAACACCTGGGCATGAGAAGAAAGATCATGAGAGGCAAGTGTTTTGGGAGCAGCTGAGTCAGTGTGTTAGTAGTTTTGATGCACGAGACCGGGTTATAGTGATGGGGAATTTGAATGCAATGTGGTAGTTGAAGGAATAATCAGTGTACATGGGGTGTTCAGTGTCGTAAATGAAAATGGTGATGAGCTTATAGATTCGTGAGCTGAAAAAGGACTGGTGATTGGAAATACCTGGTTTAAAAAGAGAGATATACATAAGTATACATATGTAAGAAGGAGAGATGGCCAGAGAGCGTTATTGGATTACGTGTTAATTGATAGGCGCATGAAAGAGAGACTATTGGATGTTAATGTGCTGAGAGGTGCAACTGGACGGACGTCTAATCATTATCTTGTGGAGGCGAAGGTGAAGATTTGTAGAGGTTTTCAGCTTGGGAAGGAGACTTGTGTGAGGAAGTACCAGGAGAGGCTGAGTGCAGAATGCAAAAAGGTGAGAGCAAAGGGCGCAAGGGGAGTGGGGGAGGAATGGGATGTATTTAGGGAAGCAGTGATGGCTTGCGCAAAAGATGCTTGTGGCATGAGAAGCGTGGGAGGTGGGCAGATTAGAAAGGGTAGTGAGTGGTGGCATGAAGAAGTAAGAGTATTAGTGAAAGAGAAGAGAGAGGCATTTGGATGATATTTGCAGAGAAATAGTGTAAATGACTGGGAGATATATAAAAGAAAGAAGCAGGAGGTCAAGAGAAAGGCACAAGGGGTGAAAAAGGGGGCAAATGAGAGTTGGGGTGAGAGAGTGGTGAGAGAGTATCATTAAATTTTAGGGAGAATAAAAAGATGTTCTGGAAGGAGGTAAATAAAGTGCATAAGACAAGAGAACAAATGGGAACATCAGTTAAGGGAGCAAATGGGGAGGTAATAACAAGTAGTGGTGATGTGAGGAGATGGAGAGAGTATTTTGAAGGTTTGTTGAATGTGTTAGATGATAGAATGGTAGATATAGGGTGTTTTGGTTGAGGTGGTGTGCGAAGTGAGAGGGTTAGGAAGAATGATTTGGTAAACAGACAAGAGGTAGTGAAAGCTTTGTGGAAGATGAAAGCCGGCAAGGCAGTGCATTTGGATGGTACTGCAGTGGAATTTATCAAAAAAGGGGGTGACTGTATTGTCGAGTGGTTGGTAAGGATATCTGATGTATGTATGACTCATGGTGAAGTACCTGAGGATTGGTGGAATGCATGCATAGTGCCATTGTACAAAGGCAAAGGGGATAAGGGTGAGTGCTCAAATTACAGAGATATAAGTTTGTTAAGTATTCCTGGGAAATTATATGGGAGGGTATTGATTGAGCGGGTGAAGGCATGTACAGAGCATCAGATTGGGGAAGCACAGTGTAGTTTCAGAAGTGGTAGAATATTTGTGGATCAGGTGTTTCCTTTGAAGAATGTATGGGAGAAATACTTAGAAAAACAAATGGATTTGTATGGAGCATTTATGGATCTGGAGAAAGCATACGACGGAGTTGATAGAGATACTCTGTGGAAGGTACTAAGAGTATATGGTGCGGGAGGAAAGTTGCTAGAAGCAGTGAAACGTTTTTATCGAGGATGTAAGGCATGTGTATGAATAGGAAGAGAGGAAAGTGATTGGTTCTCAGTGAACGACGGTGTGTGCCAGGGGTGCGTGATGTCTCCATGGTTGTTTGATTTGTTTATGGATGGGGTTGTTAGGGAGGTGAATACAAGAGTTTAGGAGAGATGTGCAAGTATGCAGTCTGTTGAGGATGAGAGGGCTTGGGAAGTGAGTCAGTTGTTGTTCGTTGATGATACAGTGCTGTTGGCTGATTTGGGTGAGAAACTGCAGAAGCTGGTGACAGTTTGGTAAAGTGTGTGAAAGAAAAAAGCTGAGAGTAAATGTGAATAAGAGAAAGGATATTAGGTACAGTAGGGTTGAGGGACAAGTGAACTGGGAGATAAGTTTGAATGGAGAAAAACTGGAGGAAGTGAAGTGTTTTGGATATCTGGGAGTGGTTTTGGCAGTGGACGGAACCATGGAAGTGGAAGTGAGTCACAGGGTTGGAGAGGGGGTGAAAGTTCTACGAGCATTGAAAAATGTGTGGGAGGTTTTATCTCGGAAAGCAAAAATGGGTATGTTTGAAGGAATAGTAGTTCCAACAATGTTGTATGGTTGCGAGGCATGGGCTACAGATAGGACTGTGTGCAGAAAGGTGGATGTGTTGGAAATGAGATGTCTGAGAACAATATGAGGTAATAAAAAGAGTGTGGTTGAGAGAGCAGAAGAGGGTGTTTTGAAATGGTTTCGTCACATGGGGAGAATGGATGAGGAAAGATTAACAAAGAGGATATATATGTCAGAGGTGGAGGGAACGAGGAGAAGTGGGAGACCAAATTGGAGGTGGACGGATGGAGTGAAAAAGATTTTGAGCGATTGGGGCCTGAACATGCAGGAGGGTGAAAGGCATGCAAGGAATAGAGTGAATTGGAACGATGTGGTATACCGGAGTCGACATGCTGTCAATGGAATGAACCAGTTCATATATATATCTATTTATTTATTTATTTATTTATTATACTTTGTCACTGTCTCCCGTGTTAGCGAGGTAGCGCAAGGAAACAGATGAAAGAATGGCCCAACCCACCCACATACACATGTATATACATACACGTCCACACACGTACATATACATACCTATAAATCTCAATGTACACATATATATACACACACAGACATATACATATATACACATGTACATAATTCATAGTTTGCCCGTATTCATTCACATCGCCACCCCGCCACACATGAAATAACAACCCCTTCCCCCCACATGTGCGTGAGGTAGCGCTAGGAAAAGACAACAAAGGCCACATTCGTTCACACTCAGTCTCAAGCTGTCATGTATATTGCACCAAAACCACAGCTCCCTTTCCACATCCAGGACCCACAGAGCTTTCCATGGTTTACCCTAGACGCTTCACCTGCCCTGGTTCAATCCATTGACAGCACATTGACCCTGGTATTCCACGTCGTTCCAATTCACACTATTCCTTGCACGCCTTTCACCCTCCTGCATGTTCAGGCCCCAATCACTCAAAATCTTTTTCACTCCATCTTTCCACCTCCAATTTGGTCTCCCACTTCTTGTTCCCTCCACCTCTGACACATATATCCTCTTTGTCAATCTTTCCTCACTCATTCTCTCCATGTGACCAAACTATTTCAAAACACCCTCTTCTGCTCTCTCAACCACACTCTTTTTATTATCACACATCTCTCTTACCCTTTCATTACTTACTTGATCAAACCACCTCACACCACATATTGTCCTCAAACATCTCATTTCCAGCACATCCACCCTCCTCCGCAAAACTCTATCTATAGCCCACACCTCGCAACCATATATCATTGTTGGAGCCACTATTCCTTCAAACATGCACATTTTTGCTTTCCAAGATAACGTTCTTGACTTCCACATATTCTTCAATGCTCTCAGAACTTTTGCCCCCTCCCCCACCCTATGATTCACTTCCACTTCCATGGTTCCATCTGCTGCCAAATCCACTCCCAGATATCTAAAAAACCTCACTTCCTCCAGTTTTTCTCCATTCAAACTTACCTTCCAATTGACTTGTCCCTCAACCCTACTGTACCTAATAACCTTGCTCTTATTCACATTTACTTTCAGCTTTCTTCTTTCCCACACTCTACCAAACTCAGTCACCAGCTTCTGCAGTTTCTCACCTAAATCAGCTACCAGTGCTGTATCATCAGCGAACAACTGACTCACTTCCCAAGCTCTCTCATCTACAAGAGACTGCATACTTGCTCCTCTTTCCAAAACTTCTGCATTCACCTCCCTAACAACTCCATCCATAAACAAATTAAACAACCATGGAGACATCACACACACTTGCCGCAAACCAACATTCACTGAGAACCAATCACTCACCTCTCTTCCTACACGTACACATGCCTTACATCCTTGATAGAAACTTTTTACTGCTTCTAACAACTTGCCTCCCACACCATACATTCTTAATACCTTCCACAGAGCATCTCTATCAACTCTTATCATATGCCTACTCCAGATCCATAAATGCTACATACAAATCCATCTGCTTTTCTAAGTATTTCTCACATACATTCTTCAAAGCAAACACCTGATCCACACATCCTCTACCACTTCTGAAACCACACTTCTCTTCCCCAATCTGATGTTCTGTACATGCCTTCACCCTTTCAATCAATACCCTCCCATATAATTTAACAAGAATACTCAACAAACTTATACCTCTGTAATTTGAGCACTCACTTTTATCCCCTTTGCCTTTGTACATTGGCACTATGCAAGCATTCCGCCAATCCTTAGGCACCTCACCATGAGTCATACATACATTAAATAATCTTACCAACCAGCCAAGAATACAGTTACCCCCTTTTTTTAATAGATTCAACTGCAATACCATCCAAACCCAGTGCCTTGCCGGCTTTCATCTTCCGCAAAGCTTTTACTACCTCTTCTCTGTTTACCAAATCATGTATATATATTATTATTTTATTATTATTTTGCTTTGTCGCTGTCTCCCGCATTAGCAAGGTAGCGCAAGGAAACAGACGAAAGAATGGCCTAACCCGCCCACATACACATGTATATACATACACGTCCACACACACAAATATACTTACCTATACATCTCAATGGACACATATATATACATACACAGACATATACATATATACACATGTACATAATTCATACTGTCTGCCTTTATTTGTTCCCATCACCACCTCGCCAGACATGGAATAACAACCCCCTCCCCCCTCATGTGTGCGAGGTAGCGATAGGAAAAGACACCAAAGGCCGAATTCGTTCACACTCAGTCTCTAGCTGCCATGTAATAATGCAACGAAACCATAGCTCCCTTTCCACATCCAGGCCCCACACAACTTTACAATGTATATATATATATATATATCATCCCTGGGGATAGGGGAGAAAGAATACTTCCCACGTATTCCCTGCGTGTCGTAGAAGGCGACTAAAAGGGGAGGGAGCGGGTGGCTGGAAATCCTCCCCTTTCTGGTTTTTTTTAATTTTCCAAAAGAAGGAACAGAGAAGGGGGTCAGGTGAGGATATTCTCTCTAAGGCCCAGTTCTCTGTTCTTAACGCTACCTTGCTAACGCGGGAAATGGCAAATAGTATGAAAAAAAATATATATTCATATATATATATATATATATATATATATATATATATATATATATATATATATATATATTTTTTTTTTTATACTTTGTCGCTGTCTCCCGCGTTTGCGAGGTAGCGCAAGGAAACAGACGAAAGAAATGGCCCAACCCCCCCCATACACATGTACATACCATCGTCCACACACGCAAATATACATACCTACACAGCTTTCCATGGTTTACCCCAGACGCTTCACATGCCTTGATTCAATCCACTGACAGCACGTCAACCCCGGTATACCACATCGCTCCAATTCACTCTATTCCTTGCCCTCCTTCACCCTCCTGCATGTTCAGGCCCCGATCACACAAAATCTTTTTCACTCCATCTTTCCACCTCCAATTTGGTCTCCCTCTTCTCCTTGCTCCCTCCACCTCCGACACATATATCCTCTTGGTCAATCTTTCCTCACTCATCCTCTCCATGTGCCAAACCACTTCAAAACACCCTCTTCTGCTCTCTCAACCACGCTCTTTTTATTTCCACACATCTCTCTTACCCTTACGTTACTCACTCGATCAAACCACCTCACACCACACATTGTCCTCAAACATCTCATTTCCAGCACATCCATCCTCCTGCGCACAACTCTATCCATAGCCCACGCCTCGCAACCATACAACATTGTTGGAACCACTATTCCTTCAAACATACACATTTTTGCTTTCCGAGATAATGTTCTCGACTTCCACACATTCTTCAAGGCCCCCAGAATTTTCGCCCCCTCCCCCACCCTATGATCCACTTCCGCTTCCATGGTTCCATCCGCTGCCAGATCCATTCCCAGATATCTAAAACACTTCACTTCCTCCAGTTTTCCTCCATTCAAACTAACCTCCCAATTGACTTGACCCTCAACCCTACTGTACCTAATAACCTTGCTCTTATTCACATTTACTCTTAACTTTCTTCTTCCACACACTTTACCAAACTCAGTCACCAGCTTCTGCAGTTTCTCGCATGAATCAGCCACCAACGCTGTATCATCAGCGAACAACAAGTGACTCACTTCCCAAGCTCTCTCATCCCCAACAGACTTCATACTTGCCCCCTTTCCAAAACTCTTGCATTTACCTCCCTAACAACCCCATCCATAAACAAATTAAACAACCATGGAGACATCACACACCCCTGCCGCAAACCTACATTCACTGAGAACCAATCACTTTCCTCTCTTCCTACACGTACACATGCCTTACATCCTCGATAAAAACTTTTCACTGCTTCTAACAACTTTCCTCCCACACCATATATTCTTAATACCTTCCACAGAGCATCTCTATCAACTCTATCATATGCCTTCTCCAGATCCATAAATGCTACATACAAATCCATTTTATATATATATATATATATATATATATATATATATATATATATATATATACAGAAGCTGGTGACTGAGTTTGGTAAAGTGTGTGAAAGAAGAAAGTTAAGAGTAAATGTGAATAGGAGCAAGGTTATTAGGTACAGTAGTGTTGAGGGCCAAGTCAATTGGGAGGTAAGTTTGAATGGAGAAAAACTGGAGGAAGTAAAGTGTTTTAGATATCTGGGAGTGGATCTGGCAGCGGATGGAACCATGGAAGCGGAAGTGGATCATAGGGTGGGGGAGGGGGCGAAAATCCTGGGAGCCTTGAAGAATGTGTGGAAGTCGAGAACATTATCTCGGAAAGCAAAAATGGGTATGTTTGAAGGAATAGTGGTTCCAACAATGTTGTATGGTTGCGAGGCGTGGGCTATGGATAGAGTTGTGCGCAGAAGGATGGATGTGCTGGAAATGAGATGTTTGAGGACAATGTGAGGTATGAGGTGGTTTGATCGAGTAAGTAACGTAAGGGTAAGAGAGATGTGTGGAAATAAAAAGAGCGTGGTTGAGAGAGCAGAGAGGGTGTTTTGAAATGGTTTGGGCACATGGAGAGAATGAGTGAGGAAAGATTGACCAAGAGGATATATGTGTCGGAGGTGGAGGGAACGAGGAGAAGTGGGAGACCAAATTGGAGGTGGAAAGATGGAGTGAAAAAGATTTTGTGTGATCGGGGCCTGAACATGCAGGAGGGTGAAAGGAGGGCAAGGAATAGAGTGAATTGGATCGATGTGGTATACCGGGGTTGACGTGCTGTCAGTGGATTGAATCAGGGCATGTGAAGCATCTGGGGTAAACCATGGAAAGCTGTGTAGGTATGTATATTTGCGTGTGTGGACGTATGTATATACATGTATATCTGGGTGGGTTGGGCCATTTCTGTCGTCTGTTTCCTTGCGCTACCTCACAAACGTGGGAGACAGCGACAAAGCATAAAAAAAAAAAAAAAATTATTTATTATTTTGCTTTGTCGCTGTCTCCCGCATTTGCGAGGTAGCGCAAGGAAACAGACGAAAGAAATGGCCCAACCCACCCCCCCTACACATGTATATACATACACGTCCACACACGCAAATATACATACCCATACACCTAAATGTACACATATATATATTCACACAGAGACACATACATATATACACATGCACACAATTCACACTGTCTGCATTTATTTATTCCCATCGCCACCTCGCCACACATGGAATAACATCCCCCTCCCCCCTCATGTGTGTGAGGTACCGCTAGGAAAAGACAACAAAGGCCCCATTCGTTCACACTCAGTCTCTAGCTGTCATGCAATAATACCCGAAACCACAGCTCCCTTTCCACATCCAGGCCCCACAGAACTTTACATGGTTTACCCCAGACGCTTCACATACCCTGATTCAATCCATTGACAGCACGTCGAACCCGGTATACCACATCGATCCAATATATATATATATATACATATATATATATATATATATATATATATATATATATATATATATATATATATATATTTTTTTTTTTTTTTTTTATACTTTGTAGCTGTCTCCCGCGTTTGCGAGGTAGCACAAGGAAACAGACGAAAGAAATGGCCCCCCCCCATACACATGTATATACATACGTCCACACACGCAAATATACATACCTACACAGCTTTCCATGGTTTACCCCAGACGCTTCACATGCCTTGATTCAATCCACTGACAGCACGTCAACCCCGGTATACCACATCGCTCCAATTCACTCTATTCCTTGCCCTCCTTTCACCCTCCTGCATGTTCAGGCCCCGATCACACAAAATCTTTTTCACTCCATCTTTCCACCTCCAATTTGGTCTTCCTCTTCTCCTCGTTCCCTCCACCTCCGACACATATATCCTCTTGCTCAATCTTTCCTCACTCATGCTCTCCATGTGCCCAAACCATTTCAAAACACCCTCTTCTGCTCTCTCAACCATGCTCTTTTTATTTCCACACATCTCTCTAACCCTTATGTTACTTACTCGATCAAACCACCTCACACCACACATTGTCCTCATACATCTCATTTCCAGCACATCCATCCTCCTGCGCACAACTCTATCCATAGCCCACGCCTCGCAACCATACAACATTGTTGGAACCACTATTCCTTCAAACATACCCATTTTTGCTTTCCGAGATAATGTTCTCGACTTCCACACATTCTTCAAGGCCCCCAGAATTTTCACCCCCTCCCCCACCCTATGATCCACTTCCGCTTCCATGGTTCCATCCGCTGCCAGATCCACTCCCAGATATCTAAAACACTTCACTTCCTCCAGTTTTTCTCCATTCAAACTCACCTCCCAATTGATTTGACCCTCATATATATAATTATAATTATATGGGAGGGTATTGATTGAGAGGGTGAAGGCATGTACAGAGCATCAGATTGGGGAAGAGCAGTGTGGTTTCAGAAGTGGTAGAGGATGTGTGGATCAGGTGTTTGCTTTGAAGAATGTATGTGAGAAATACTTAGAAAAGCAAATGGATTTGTATGTAGCATTTATGGATCTGGAGAAGGCATATGATAGAGTTGATAGAGATGCTCTGTGGAAGGTATTAAGAATATATGGTGTGGGAGGCAAGTTGTTAGAAGCAGTGAAAAGTCTTTATCGAGGATGTAAGGCATGTGTACGTGTAGGAAAAGAGGAAAGTGATTGGTTCTCAGTGAATGTAGGTTTGCGGCAGGGGTGTGTGATGTCTCCATGGTTGTTTAATTTGTTTATGGATGGGGTTGTTAGGGAGGTGAATGCAAGAGTTTTGGAAAGAGGGGCAAGTATGAAGTCTGTTGGGGATGAGAGAGCTTGGGAAGTGAGTCAGCTTTTGTTCGCTGATGATACAGCGCTGGTGGCTGATTCATGTGAGAAACTGCAGAAGTTGGTGACTGAGTTTGGTAAAGTGTGTGAAAGAAGAAAGTTAAGAGTAAATGTGAATAAGAGCAAGGTTATTAGGTACAGTAGGGTTGAGGGTCAATTCAATTGGGAGGTGAGTTTGAATGGAGAAAAACTGGAGGAAGTGAAGTGTTTTAGATATCTGGGAGTGGATCTGGCAGCGGATGGAACCATGGAAGCGGAAGTGGATCATAGGGTGGGGGAGGGGGTGAAAATTCTGGGGGCCTTGAAGAATGTGTGGAAGTCGAGAACATTATCTCGGAAAGCAAAAATGGGTATGTTTGAAGGAATAGTGGTTCCAACAATGTTGTATGGTTGCGAGGCGTGGACTATGGATAGAGTTGTGCGCATGAGGATGGATGTGCTGGAAATGAGATGTTTGAGGACAATGTGTGGTGTGAGGTGGTTTGATCGAGTAAGTAACGTAGGGGTAAGAGAGATGTGTGGAAATAAAAAGAGCGTGGTTGAGAGAGCAGAAGAGGGTGTTTTGAAATGGTTTGGTCACATGGAGAGAATGAGTGAGGAAAGATTGACCAAGAGGATATATGTGTCGGAGGTGGAGGGAACGAGGAGAAGAGGGAGACCAAATTGGAGGTGGAAAGATGGAGTGAAAAAGATTTTGTGTGATCGGGGCCTGAACATGCAGGAGGGTGAAAGGAGGGCAAAGAATAGAGTGAATTGGAGCGATGTGGTATACCGGGGTTGACGTGCTGTCAGTGGATTGAATCAAGGCATGTGTATGGGGGCGGGTTGGGCCATTTCTTTCGTCTGTTTCCTTGCGCTACCTCGCAAACACGGGAGACAGCAAAAAAAAAAAAAAAAAAAAAAAAAAATATATATATATATATATATATATATATATATATATATATATATATATATATATATATATATATATATATATATTATCCCTGGGGATAGGGGATTAAGAATACTTCCCACGTATTCCCTGCGTGTCGTAGAAGGCGACTAAAAGGGGAGGGAGCGGGGGGCTGGAAATCCTCCCCTCTCGTTTTTTTTTTTAATTTTCCAAAAGAAGGAACAGAGAATTGGGCCAGGTGAGGGTATTCCCTCAAAGGCCCAGTCCTCTGTTCTTAATGGCTACCTCGCTAACGCGGGAAATGGCGAATAGTTTAAAAGAAGAAAAGAAATATATATATATATATATATATATATATATATATATATATATATATATATATATATATATATATATATTTTTTTATACTTTGTTGCTGTCTCCCGCGTTTGCGAGGTAGCGCAAGGAAACAGACGAAAGAAATGGCCCAACCCCCCCATACACATGTATATACATACGTCCACACACGCAAATATACATACCTACACAGCATTCCATGGCTTACCCCAGACGCTTCACATGACTTGATTCAATCCACTGACAGCACGTCAACCCCGGTATACCACATCGCTCCAATTCACTCTATTCCTTGCCCTCCTTTCACCCTCCTGCATGTTCAGGCCCCGATCACACAAAATCTTTTTCACTCCATCTTTCCACCTCCAATTTGGTCTCCCTCTTCTCCTTGTTCCCTCCACCTCCTACACATATACCCTCTTGGTCAATCTTTCCTCACTCATCCTCTCCATGTGCCCAAACCACTTCAAAACACCCTCTTCTGCTCTCTCAACCACGCTCTTTTTATTTCCACACATCTCTCTTACCCTTACGTTACTCACTCGATCAAACCACCTCACACCACACATTGTCCTCAAACATCTCATTTCCAGCACATCCATCCTCCTGCGCACAACTCTATCCATAGCCCACGCCTCGCAACCATACAACATTGTTGGAACCACTATTCCTTCAAACATACCCATTTTTGCTTTCCGAGATAATGTTCTCGACTTCCACACATTCTTCAAGGCCCCCAGAATTTTCGCCCCCTCCCCCACCCTATGATCCACTTCCGCTTCCATGGTTCCATCCGCTGCCAGATCCACTCCCAGATATCTAAAACACTTCACTTCCTCCAGTTTTTCTCGATTCAAACTAACCTCCCAATTGACTTGACCCTCAACCCTACTGTACCTAATAACCTTGCTCTTATTCACATTTACTCTTAACTTTCTTCTTCCACACACTTTACCAAACTCAGTCACCAGCTTCTGCAGTTTCTCGCATGAATCAGCCACCAACGCTGTATCATCAGCGAACAACAAGTGACTCACTTCCCAAGCTCTCTCATCCCCAACACACTTCATACTTGCCCCCTTTCCAAAACTCTTGCATTTACCTCCCTAACAACCCCATCCATAAACAAATTAAACAACCATGGAGACATCACACACCCCTGCCGCAAACCTACATTCACTGAGAACCAATCACTTTCCTCTCTTCCTACACGTACACATGCCTTACATCCTCGATAAAAACTTTTCACTGCTTCTAACAACTTACCTCCCACACCATATATTCTTAATACCTTCCACAGAGCATCTCTATCAACTCTATCATATGCCTTCTCCAGATCCATAAATGCTACATACAAATCCATTTTATATATATATATATATATATATATATATATATATATATATATATATATATACAGAAGCTGGTGACTGAGTTTGGTAAAGTGTGTGAAAGAAGAAAGTTAAGAGTAAATGTGAATAGGAGCAAGGTTATTAGGTACAGTAGTGTTGAGGGCCAAGTCAATTGGGAGGTAAGTTTGAATGGAGAAAAACTGGAGGAAGTAAAGTGTTTTAGATATCTGGGAGTGGATCTGGCAGCGGATGGAACCATGGAAGCGGAAGTGGATCATAGGGTGGGGGAGGGGGGCGAAAATCCTGGGAGCCTTGAAGAATGTGTGGAAGTCGAGAACATTATCTCGGAAAGCAAAAATGGGTATGTTTGAAGGAATAGTGGTTCCAACAATGTTGTATGGTTGCGAGGCGTGGGCTATGGATAGAGTTGTGCGCAGAAGGATGGATGTGCTGGAAATGAGATGTTTGAGGACAATGTGAGGTATGAGGTGGTTTGATCGAGTAAGTAACGTAAGGGTAAGAGAGATGTGTGGAAATAAAAAGAGCGTGGTTGAGAGAGCAGAGGAGGGTGTTTTGAAATGGTTTGGGCACATGGAGAGAATGAGTGAGGAAAGATTGACCAAGAGGATATATGTGTCGGAGGTGGAGGGAACGAGGAGAAGTGGGAGACCAAATTGGAGGTGGAAAGATGGAGTGAAAAAGATTTTGTGTGATCGGGGCCTGAACATGCAGGAGGGTGAAAGGAGGGCAAGGAATAGAGTGAATTGGATCGATGTGGTATACCGGGGTTGACGTGCTGTCAGTGGATTGAATCAGGGCATGTGAAGCATCTGGGGTAAACCATGGAAAGCTGTGTAGGTATGTATATTTGCGTGTGTGGACGTATGTATATACATGTATATCTGGGTGGGTTGGGCCATTTCTGTCGTCTGTTTCCTTGCGCTACCTCACAAACGTGGGAGACAGCGACAAAGCATAAAAAAAAAAAAAAAATTATTTATTATTTTGCTTTGTCGCTGTCTCCCGCATTTGCGAGGTAGCGCAAGGAAACAGACGAAAGAAATGGCCCAACCCACCCCCCCTACACATGTATATACATACACGTCCACACACGCAAATATACATACCCATACACCTAAATGTACACATATATATATACACACAGAGACACATACATATATACACATGCACACAATTCACACTGTCTGCATTTATTTATTCCCATCGCCACCTCGCCACACATGGAATAACATCCCCCTCCCCCCTCATGTGTGTGAGGTACCGCTAGGAAAAGACAACAAAGGCCCCATTCGTTCACACTCAGTCTCTAGCTGTCATGCAATAATACCCGAAACCACAGCTCCCTTTCCACATCCAGGCCCCACAGAACTTTACATGGTTTACCCCAGACGCTTCACATGCCCTGATTCAATCCATTGACAGCACGTCGAACCCGGTATACCACATCGATCCAATATATATATATATATACATATATATATATATATATATATATATATATATATATATATATATATATATATATATTTTTTTTTTTTTTTTATACTTTGTCGCTGTCTCCCGCGTTTGCGAGGTAGCACAAGGAAACAGACGAAAGAAATGGCCCCCCCCCCATACACATGTATATACATACGTCCACACACGCAAATATACATACCTACACAGCTTTCCATGGTTTACCCCAGACGCTTCACATGCCTTGATTCAATCCACTGACAGCACGTCAACCCCGGTATACCACATCGCTCCAATTCACTCTATTCCTTGCCCTCCTTTCACCCTCCTGCATGTTCAGGCCCCGATCACACAAAATCTTTTTCACTCCATCTTTCCACCTCCAATTTGGTCTTCCTCTTCTCCTCGTTCCCTCCACCTCCGACACATATATCCTCTTGCTCAATCTTTCCTCACTCATGCTCTCCATGTGCCCAAACCATTTCAAAACACCCTCTTCTGCTCTCTCAACCATGCTCTTTTTATTTCCACACATCTCTCTTACCCTTACGTTACTTACTCGATCAAACCACCTCACACCACACATTGTCCTCATACATCTCATTTCCAGCACATCCATCCTCCTGCGCACAACTCTATCCATAGCCCACGCCTCGCAACCATACAACATTGTTGGAACCACTATTCCTTCAAACATACCCATTTTTGCTTTCCGAGATAATGTTCTCGACTTCCACACATTCTTCAAGGCCCCCAGAATTTTCACCCCCTCCCCCACCCTATGATCCACTTCCGCTTCCATGGTTCCATCCGCTGCCAGATCCACTCCCAGATATCTAAAACACTTCACTTCCTCCAGTTTTTCTCCATTCAAACTCACCTCCCAATTGACTTGACCCTCATATATATAATTATAATTATATGGGAGGGTATTGATTGAGAGGGTGAAGGCATGTACAGAGCATCAGATTGGGGAAGAGCAGTGTGGTTTCAGAAGTGGTAGAGGATGTGTGGATCAGGTGTTTGCTTTGAAGAATGTATGTGAGAAATACTTAGAAAAGCAAATGGATTTGTATGTAGCATTTATGGATCTGGAGAAGGCATATGATAGAGTTGATAGAGATGCTCTGTGGAAGGTATTAAGAATATATGGTGTGGGAGGCAAGTTGTTAGAAGCAGTGAAAAGTCTTTATCGAGGATGTAAGGCATGTGTACGTGTAGGAAGAGAGGAAAGTGATTGGTTCTCAGTGAATGTAGGTCTGCGGCAGGGGTGTGTGATGTCTCCATGGTTGTTTAATTTGTTTATGGATGGGGTTGTTAGGGAGGTGAATGCAAGAGTTTTGGAAAGAGGGGCAAGTATGAAGTCTGTTGGGGATGAGAGAGCTTGGGAAGTGAGTCAGCTTTTGTTCGCTGATGATACAGCGCTGGTGGCTGATTCATGTGAGAAACTGCAGAAGTTGGTGACTGAGTTTGGTAAAGTGTGTGAAAGAAGAAAGTTAAGAGTAAATGTGAATAAGAGCAAGGTTATTAGGTACAGTAGGGTTGAGGGTCAATTCAATTGGGAGGTGAGTTTGAATGGAGAAAAACTGGAGGAAGTGAAGTGTTTTAGATATCTGGGAGTGGATCTGGCAGCGGATGGAACCATGGAAGCGGAAGTGGATCATAGGGTAGGGGAGGGGGCGAAAATTCTGGGAGCCTTGAAGAATGTATGGAAGTCGAGAACATTATCTCGGAAAGCAAAAATGGGTATGTTTGAAGGAATAGTGGTTCCAACAATGTTGTATGGTTGCGAAGCGTGGACTATGGATAGAGTTGTGCGCATGAGGATGGATGTGCTGGAAATGAGATGTTTGAGGACAATGTGTGGTGTGAGGTGGTTTGATCGAGTAAGTAACGTAGGGGTAAGAGAGATGTGTGGAAATAAAAAGAGCGTGGTTGAGAGAGCAGAAGAGGGTGTTTTGAAATGGTTTGGTCACATGGAGAGAATGAGTGAGGAAAGATTGACCAAGAGGATATATGTGTCGGAGGTGGAGGGAACGAGGAGAAGAGGGAGACCAAATTGGAGGTGGAAAGATGGAGTGAAAAAGATTTTGTGTGATCGGGGCCTGAACATGCAGGAGGGTGAAAGGAGGGCAAAGAATAGAGTGAATTGGAGCGATGTGGTATACCGGGGTTGACGTGCTGTCAGTGGATTGAATCAAGGCATGTGTATGGGGGCGGGTTGGGCCATTTCTTTCGTCTGTTTCCTTGCGCTACCTCGCAAACACGGGAGACAGCAAAAAAAAAAAAAAAAAAAAAAAAAAAATATATATATATATATATATATATATATATATATATATATATATATATATATATATATATATATATATATATATATATTATCCCTGGGGATAGGGGATTAAGAATACTTCCCACGTATTCCCTGCGTGTCGTAGAAGGCGACTAAAAGGGGAGGGAGCGGGGGGCTGGAAATCCTCCCCTCTCGTTTTTTTTTTTAATTTTCCAAAAGAAGGAACAGAGAATTGGGCCAGGTGAGGGTATTCCCTCAAAGGCCCAGTCCTCTGTTCTTAATGGTACCTCGCTAACGCGGGAAATGGCGAATAGTTTAAAAGAAGAAAAGAAATATATATATATATATATATATATATATATATATATATATATATATATATATATATATATATATATATATTTTTTTATACTTTGTTGCTGTCTCCCGCGTTTGCGAGGTAGCGCAAGGAAACAGACGAAAGAAATGGCCCAACCCCCCCATACACATGTATATACATACGTCCACACACGCAAATATACATACCTACACAGCATTCCATGGCTTACCCCAGACGCTTCACATGACTTGATTCAATCCACTGACAGCACGTCAACCCCGGTATACCACATCGCTCCAATTCACTCTATTCCTTGCCCTCCTTTCACCCTCCTGCATGTTCAGGCCCCGATCACACAAAATCTTTTTCACTCCATCTTTCCACCTCCAATTTGGTCTCCCTCTTCTCCTTGTTCCCTCCACCTCCTACACATATACCCTCTTGGTCAATCTTTCCTCACTCATCCTCTCCATGTGCCCAAACCACTTCAAAACACCCTCTTCTGCTCTCTCAACCACGCTCTTTTTATTTCCACACATCTCTCTTACCCTTACGTTACTCACTCGATCAAACCACCTCACACCACACATTGTCCTCAAACATCTCATTTCCAGCACATCCATCCCCCTGCGCACAACTCTATCCATAGCCCACGCCTCGCAACCATACAACATATATATATATATATATATATATATATATATATATCCTCCTCAAAGGCTCAGATTGGGGTGTCTGAATTTGTGTGGATGTAACGAAGATGTGAAGAAAGGAAAGATAGGTAGTACATTTGAGGAAAAAATCTTGGATGTTCTGGCTCTGAGTGAAATGAAGCTCAGGGGTAAAGGGGAAGAATGATTTGGTATAGTCTTGGGAGTAAAGTCAGGGGTTGGTGAGAGGACAAGAGCTAAGGAAGGAGTAGCACTACTCCTTAAGCAGGAGTTTTGGAATTTGTGATAGTGTAAGAAAGTAAATTCTAAATTGATGTGGGTAAAACTGAAAGTGGATGGAGAGAGATGGGTGATTATTGGTGCTTAGGCAACATCATGAGAAGAAAGATCATGAGAGGCAAGTGTTTTGGGAGCAGCTGAGTGAGTGTATCAGCAACTTTAGTGGAGGAGACCAGGTATTAGTAATGGGTGATTTAAACATGGTGAGTAATGTAGCAGTTGAAGGTATAATTGGTATAATGGGTATTCCGTGTTGTGAATGGAAATGATAAAGAGCTGGAAAAAGAAACACAGAAGCTTCATGCGCCATAGCCCTTAGGCCTAAATAGCACCCACAGCCTGGCTGGCTGGTATGGTATACTGTTTAGGTACTTGACCAGTGCACTCTTAAACTTTATTGTGGATATCATCCCATTTCTAACAGTAGCTGGAGGTGTGCTGAAGAATCTTGGGTCCTGGACATTTAAGGCGTTCTCTTTTACATGCATACCTCATTGATAACCTGAGAAGTGTTTGGAAATCACCTTCACAGCCTGGGTTGGGCTCAAGCTGCTGGATTGGGTTGTTGGTTGATGAAGCTGTTGGAAGCCACGCCTCTCAGGGCCATACAGCCTGGCTGGTCTAGTGCACATTGTAGGCACTTGTCCAATGTTGAAGAGTCTTGGGCCCTAGATGTTTAGGGTGTTCTCTCTTTTTCTGTATATTGCACCTATGGATTTCAGAAGTTGTATTTTACAAAGTCTTCCATTCCTGTTGTGTAAACTGGGAACCATACTTTCTAGGATTTTCCAAGTATAGATGATGATATACCTTTCCTGTCTGTGCTCCAGAGAATATAGCCTCGGAGATTTCAGCTGTTCCCAGTAATTCATTTCATTTTACCACATCAAAATAAGCTGTGAAAGTTCTTTGAACACTTTGCAAATCCACAATTTCACCCGTCTTATTGGGTTATGTCAAAATGCAACAATATTCAATTTGTGAAAGAATTAGCATTTTAAATAACAATATCACTAGTGTTTCTCTTCTTCTTTTGAAGGTCCATGTGATCCTGCTTAAAATTGTTTTGTATGAGGCAACTACTGTTTTGTTGTGTTTGCTGAAGGTTAGCTCATACCACATTACTCTGAAGTTACATCCACATTACTCATTTGGTTTCGGGAAACATCTGTGTCTGTCTAGTATTTTGTGTTGAATTTGATTTCTTCATTTTCCCCATACTGGAGGGGTTGAAATTTATTTTAATTGAAAAGCATGTTGTTCTTAGCTGTCTGGTTAAAGACGTTGTGTATGTCACTTTGTAGCCTTTCAGCATCATCAATTAATGTGATTTTGATACTTATCCTTGTATCATCTGCAACGGATGATACAGGAGTGTGGCTCGTGTTTGCATCAATGTCATATATAAGAACAAGGAACAGAAAGGATACAAGGACAGTTCTTTGGGGGTCTGAGCTTTCTACTATGGAGGCACTAGAGATGGCCTGGTTTGCAACTATGTAATGGGATATATTACACAAAAGTTGCATATCCATCTCCCAATTTTTCTGGTTATTCCCAATCTTTTGCATTCTATGTACTACGACACCATGGCCAAATTTGTCAAATACTTTTGCAAAGTCTATGTAAATCATGTCATGACTTTCTTTGTTTTTCACAGCCTCAACAATCTTCTCATAATGGTCAAACTACTGAAGGAGGCAAGATCTTTCTACCCCGAAATCATGTCATCCTGGGTTATGTACAGTAAAACTTCTGATATCTGAAATGCTTGGGGGATTCAGCTGTTCCAGATAAGAAACTTTTTGGTTATTTGTAGGTTTTAATAAATCTAATAATTAAGAAATTCTAAAATTCTAAAATATCCTGTATATTTCTATATATTTTACAAAGATAATATACCATTATACATAAGCAACTGATGCCAAAGTCATTCATAAGTGCTGCCTTCCCTAGCCAGCCTCTTGCAAAACTCCTTCTTCTTTTCAAGACTTTAACCATTCTTATTGTGCTTTTTGTGCGACACAGACAGCTTCAAGGACCTGTCAGGCATATGCTGGTGACACTTAGAAGGAGACATCGTCTACAACAGTAATACAGGGTGCACAAAACAGCCAAGTGTGCAAGACCAGCACACAACAATGGGCCACAAACAATATAGGAAAAGTAAACAATCACCAGCACTACAAAACACCAGTTGGTGAGAACACTGGTGCAGTGTAGCGAGGTGCGCGTACAATTTGAAATATTTTCATGTATCCTGTTTAATTTTCAAATTCTTTTTCAGCTAATAGAGGGCTGCCAACTAATACTGAAGAAATCTTTATGAACATTTTGTTGGCTTGAATTATGGATAACAGAGGTTTTACTTAGCTTGTCCACTTTTCAAAGATTTTAATGATGTGTGATGTAAATGTTATTGGTCAATAGCTTTTTGGGATTGCTTAGCTTCAACCTTTCTGGGGTGGGGCCAGTGGGTTACTTTCAGACTTCTTAAGAGATACCAGAACCTAGACTTTTTCTCCAGAAGATAATCAGACATATGTGCTAGAGGTGTCTTGCACCTCTTTATGAAGACCGAGTTCCATGAGTCTGGCCCTGGGGTTAAGTACATGTGTTGAGAAGGTGATATCTACTATGTGTACACCTGATGGATTACTGCTTAGGAAGAAGTCTACTACGTCATTTATCATAAATGTTGTTTATGGCTCACTGAATACCAATTCTTGCTACCTTTTTGGAAAATCAATCATTCCTTGACAGTCATCTGCAAAATTATCTTCTTTTGTTTTGAGTGGGCCAATGGAGTTTATGGTTCTGGATTTCCATTTTGCACATAAGTTGATTCATGGTCTATGTCCGATAATTTACTTGATAGGTATTCTTTCCTTCACTGAGTGAAAGGTAGCTTCTTTAGTTGATCTGCAATTCTTTTTCATCTCCAGAATAATGCTTGTCTTTAGTTGATCTGCAATTCTTTTTCATCTCCAGAATAATGCTTGTCTTTCTCATTCTGACCTAAACCTTTGTGCTTTCTTCTTGCTGATATTTGTCTGTTACATGTTTTGGAGTAGGAAAGAGGTCATACCATAAGGCACCTTTGGAATTCAGAGGTAGTATCATACAAAGTCTTCCGTGCCTGTTGCGCTAGTAGGATTTTATTTCCACATGTATGTCTGAAACCATACCTTCTATGATTTTTCAGGTACAGATGATGATATACCTCTCCTGTCTGTGCTCCAGGGAGTACAGCCTTAGAGATTTTAGCTATTTCCCGTAATTTATTTCCTTTATCAGTTAATATGGGCAGTTACAGATCTCTGAACACTTTCTAATTCCGCAATATTGCCTACCTTGTAGGGTTATGCTGGAATGCAACAATATTCAATTTGCAAAAGAATTAGCAATTTTTATAATATCATTAATGGTCTTTCTTCTCGTCTTGAATATCTGCATGATCTAGCCTACCAACCTTCTGCAGGAGGCAACTGTTGTTTTGTTGTATTTGCTGAAGGTTAGGTCAGTACACACTATCACTCAGAGGTCTCTCACATCATTCAACTGGTTTATGAAAATACAGAGTTGCTCAGTACACACTACTCAGAGGTCTTTCACATCATTCAAATGGTTTATGATAATACAGAGTTGCTAACTGAAACTGAAAAAATCTTTATGAAGATTCTGTTGGCTTGAATTACTGATAACAGAGGTTTTCCTGTAGCTTGTTCACTTCCATATAGTCACTTAGCTTGCCTTTTAGGACTTTTTCAGAGATTTTAATGATGTGTGATGTAAATGCTATCAGTTGACAGTATCCTGGGATGACTTTGTTTCCAAAGGAGTAATGAGTCAGTTTCAGACTCTTTGGATAGATAACACAATCTAGACAAGTGCATGAACTAAAGGTGTCCTGCATTACTTTACAAGGAATGAGCTCTGAGAGTCTGGGCCAGGGGAGGAGCACATGGCAAGCTTTCAATGGCCTGCATGAAATCTTGTACTGAGGTAGTGATGTCTGCTATGTGCAAGTTTGAGAGATTACTGTTTTAAAAGAAGTCTGCTGGGTCATTTTTCTTTAATGTGGCTTTTGGTTCACTGAATACTGACTCACATCGCTTTTTCAGTATCTTATTAATCTGGGAGTCATCTGTAAAAATAGTTTCTTCTGTTCTCAGTGGGCTAATGGAGTTTGTGGTCCTGGATTTGCATTCTGCATATGAGAAAAAGTATTTTGCATCATTTCTTATTTCCTGTTACATATGACATTCTTAGCTTATGGTCTGTCTGATAATTCACTTAATGAGTTTTCTTTCCTTTGTTGAATGAGCTGTGGTCTCTTTAGTAGGTCTGCAATTCATTTTCACCTCATGTAGAGTGCTCTTCTTCCTTGTTCCAACCTGGACATTTTATGTGTCTGTTGCATGTTTGGGATACCAAAGTAGTTTTGTTATTTCCACATCCCTTCTCTGTTTTGGTACTTAGCAGGGTTCCCCATTGTGTCACAAGCATTTCACTGATCACATCCTCTCAAATTATGCATCTGCTAGTTAAATTTTTTCAATCTCTCATGGTAATTCACATGCTCCAGATCATCAGTTTTGCTTGTGAAGTTTCTGTATTCTTTCAAACTAGTTCATTTTCAACTGTTAAGTATTGACCATACAACATGGTAGTATTTCATTTTGCTTCATGTAAATATGTTGACATTTTCATCAGTAACTTTTCTATCTCTTTTTTAAAAGCTCTATCATTCTACTTACTGAAACCACAACATCAATGTGGTTCTTGTATTCAAGTTTTTCATGTACAGTATCTTAAATTTCTGACATTTTTTTGCTCTAATTTCTTTCCTAATGGGGCCCTATAGGCAGGAACCAATATACTCTTATTCAGTCCAAGGCTTATTTGCTCAAATTTCTCCTTATCAAATTCCATTAGGTTCTCTTCCATCCATTTGTAAACAGAATCCAAGTCTCACTGTAATCTCTCCTGGTCTTCATCTGTACCCACTTTCTTACTTTCTTATCATCAGCAAAACATCTGACTATGTTTTCCCTTACATCCTTTTGTATGCCTAATATAATGATCAAAAAAATAAAAAAGCTAACACCATTCCTAAGGGTATAACTGAAAGCACATAATCTTTATTGGAAATGGTTCCATCTGCCACAATTCTGAAATTTGTTCCTTTAAAAACCCTTTAATCCATTAGTTTTTATTTAAGATTTTGTCACACCATTTTCTCTAATAACATCCCATAGTTTACTTAGTCATATGCTTTTGCAAAATCCAGAAAAGCAGAATCCATTCCCTTTCTTTGCATTAGAGTTTAATGTACATCATTACAGTGACCTACTAGTTGTGTTTGTACACTTTTACTCTGTGCATAACTGCATTGGCTTTCATTTATGAGATTGTTGCTAAGGTGTTCCATGATACATCTCCTTATCACCTTTTCAATAATCCTGGTCACATGCAATACTGGGCTAACTGATTTATAATCTTTTGGTACCAAATTGGATCCCCATTTTGTCTACATTTGTTATACTGCACTGGTCTATGTTCCTTTCTTATAGGCTGATATCTGTAAGGGAATGCCTGTCAAGGTGATTAAATATTTCATAATCCAAATACCTCTTTTTGGACAAAATGGCATGTTGGTTGATTAGCATTTGGCAAGTTCTTTTAAAATCATTATCACAATGATCTCCCAGCTTGAAAGAACCAATCTCCAATTTTCTGTTCTTTTCCTCATTCACATATGCAAATATACTTCTGGGTTCTGTTTCTTGATCTGAGTTAGTTTGTTTATGTCTATGCAACTCCATTACTATCCTGTCAACATTGCTTATATTTTCCTCTAGTTCAATTCTATCTCTAATTACTGTATACCTCAGCTTTTTCTTCTAATCACCTATCACTTCCTATCTTTTGGTATCCTTGAAATTATTTGTTCTATGCTCTTGTTAAAAATGTTTGCATTTGTTTTTGCATAACTGCTATTGATGTTCTTGCTCCATTTTGCATTTGCTAACAGATTAATGGCCTTTCTCCAACTTTTGTCAGAACTGAAATTACAGTTGTTTAAATTGTCTACATCTTCCCTTGCAGCACTCTGTCTGTCTTCATTAACTTCTACTCTGTAATTAGCACTCACTTCAGTAATGTGATCCAAGGTGCTAGTTCTGTTAATCTCAATGTCTATGATGAGTGCTATGTCATTTGTAAAGAGCAAGTCAATGGGGTTCATTCTCATTGGTCCATGTTAACTTGTACTAGCTTAATGGTCTCATATATTTTCATGAACTATTTCAACAATTCCCCTTCATCTGCCAATGCACTGTTTGCTGATAAGTATTTATCTTTGCATCCATAATATGTTCCTCTCTTTTCCCAGTCAACAAAATTACATTCTGGTCACCTGACCAGATTACGGTTGACTCAGATTTGTCTGAATTACTCACCAACTCCTTTGTTCTTATCAGAACTTCATTAAACTCATATGTGACTTAGTAATCATACATGGTTAAAAGACAGGGCAACACTAGTGTAAAACTCTCTCCCTACAACAAACAAACAATGAAAATGTGTTCGTGGTAGTTATCACCATTCAGGCAATCATCTTTCCATCAAGCACATAATAACTAAAGTCCTTCACCAGATGTTCTATGATATTCTCTTCCCCACAGTTCCTTTAATGTTTTTTATCTCAAGCTTAAAAAACAGAAAGACTGATCATGTTATGTAAAATAATACAATACATCAGTAAATCACACATCTTCATGAAATATATGGTCCATAACTCCCAAGGTAACTAACCATGATAATCTACTCAGACAAAATTTGAAACTATTTCTAGACTATCCAGTCTACATAATCTAGAAAAGTGGCATACCTCTTTCACTAATATATTCTCTTGCCATACACTAAATAATGAAGAAACATGAACCAATACTGAAAAATCTAAAACTAGTCATACTTCTAAGATCATTATTACAGGAAAGTAATGCTTCTTCTGTCAGATTCATGGACTGGTAATAATTAAACCATTACAAATCACTACTATTGCCCTGCACTTACAACCAAATTATCCATTCCTCACTGTCTGTTTTCAGACATGTGTATGTTTGACTGGGAAGAGCCTAAAGTGTGCGTTTGGATATGACGTTTAAGATGGTACTTAGTAATAGTTCTGTAATTACAGTGTGGACAAGAAAATGGTTTTTTCCCAGTATGAATAGTGATATGAGCTTGTAATGTTCCTTTCTGACTGAATCTCTGTAAACAAATCGAACAACCAAATGGCTTTTCTCCCGTATGAGTGCGCAAATGCCTCTTAAGGCCAGTGCTATAACTTGTGGAATATTCACAGTAGGGACACTGATGAAGCTTCCTCCTTGGAACTTGGGTCATCCAGGCCCTGGTTGCCTCTCTTCCACCAGTCTTCACACCACCAAAGGCAAGCCCCACCTGTAGGGGATGCCCATCTTATAAAACTGGCATAATAACTACTCTACAAAATAAATGCCTTGATGGGTCCAATTCATGTAATATCTCAGGAGTATTTCAGTTTTCCTATACATCCATACACTGAGGATATTATTGCAATAAAATTCTTAGAGGTTTTCCAGATAATTAAACATAAATTAGCTAAATAACCCAACATTGCAACATCACCAGATGGTTATTCTTAAACACCAGCAAAATGAACTGAATGATGGTAGAAGTAAATGAATATGTAAACTCCATGGCAGCACTATTCAACAAACAATAAGCAACAAAGAAAGATGCATATCATTATCATTATCATTATTATTATCATTATCATTATTAATTATAATTATCATGATTACTATTTAAAATGTAACCCTACAGCCCTTTCATAGAGGTCTTGCAGCTTCAAGGTTGCACTCCACAATGGAGCAGGACAATATGGGCTCCTGTAGGGTGAGAAGGTCTTTGAAGATACTGTACTCTTTTTGTATGCTAAAGCTGATATAGCCTTTTTAAAGGACACTTTTCACTTACGGTGTTATCATTTGCAAATGGAGTCTACTAACACTTACAGATGCACATGAAAACAGAAACACACTATATAGTACAGTACAATGTTAGCAGATCATACATCCAAGTGAAGCTAGCCATGCATTTAATGAGGGAAAACATGAGGTGATGCCTAAGAGCTATGTTTAAAAAGGTACAGATTATATGTGTCATGAAAAATCCCGAGGGAGCTACATACAGTATCATAAGTGGTTAAGTATATAATTAAAGTACCAATAAGAGAAAAAAAATTTTGAAAAAGGGAAAGGAGTGTATGGAAAAAAGAAGAGGTAATTCAGATATCAATACGGATATAAAAGGACACAAAACACACGTTCAATTCTTCCCCCAATCTTCTCTTTGGTAGCCAACTGTCCAGGTGCTTTTCCTTTGCACTATCAAATCTCCAATTATGATCTTTTCTTTTTCCTTTATATTGCCAGACCAGATATAGGCAAAAACATGCCCTAATCAAAGGTTATCTAGGGTAAAAGATAAATAGTAGGGGAAAAAGAAAGTAAAAACTAATCAGAGCTTTGCAAGTGTTTACAGACCCAACTCTTAAAGGCATAAAGGTTATAGGAAGAGCGAAAGACAAATTCTAGAAGAGAATTCCAAAAGCTTTACTGATTATTCTAGTACAAAAAACTCCTATTGCCAGCCTCAGAGATTTTAAGCTTCTTCTTTGAAGCTATCTGGCTCAAAATTTCTCTACCCTCTACAGCTCTGATATTAGTTTAAAAATATTGTCCCTCAAGTCCACCATCTATGCACAACTTGACAATCTGGCCTCACACCATAAAGCAATTCTCTCTTTGTATTCATGAATGAAATGATAGCAGGGGATTTCAATGTACACCTTAAGGCTTGATGATTTGGCTCTACCCAGGATAATTCTGCTCATGCCAAGAATCTATCTTCTTTCCCTCCTTATTAATTTGGTTCAGGTAATCAAACACCTAGCATGAGTTCCTGATCATCACAACCATTCTTCTAATATCCTCAATCTCTTTTATACCTCTGAACCATTCCAAAAAGTTAATCATGGAGGATTACTAAAGAAAGTACCAAAACATACTTTTCAAGGAAAAGAGCAAAATGGATCAAAGACTTTCCAACAGAAAATTTGAAGTTGTTGCATATGGAAATGTGTCCAATAAAGAAGTCCTTCTGGATGTCCCACAGGGAACAGAACTAGCCTCTACTATTTGTAATCATGACACCTGACACTGATAAGAATGTAAATCTGTATATAGGCAGATGTATCTCATATGACATGAGTGAATAAAATAGAAGAAAAATAAAAAGATAAAGAAACAATGCAAAGATATATGGATAGAATATACAAATGGAAAGAATGTAAAGGAATTCAACAAAGGGAAACTGAGACAAATAAGTCATGGGACAACAAGCAATACAGTTCACTCCCCATTAATTGGCACCCTCAGAACCTAGATGATGCTGGTTGAAAAAAATTCCTGATATGACAGAAAATAAAAGCTGACTACAGTATTAAGGAATAAAGAAAAATAACTGAGGTACTGCAATGACAATAGAACAAGAAAGTTATATATTGCTTCACATGAATATGTACGGGAGCTCTTTGAAAAGGAATTATATACATTCCTGAAAGGTGTTAGTCTGAGTGAAACTACTTTAAACAAAGTAGTTATACAATGTTCCTGAGGAATATTTCTGGACATATTTTCTCACATATGCTGTTCTGGGTGTTGCTTAAATACACAGATTTTCATACTAAATAAATAGAGTGCTTCACATTTATCAGTAAGACTCCATTTTCTATAATATCACATTAACACATCCAAATTGAAATCAATACTAAAGGGTTGGAGGGGAGCAAGACAGGATCACCATGCCATTATTGTTCATTTACATCAAACCTGGATGCATGGACAGGAGAACGCTATGCAAATGCTTCAACATTTGCACTCACAGGTTTTTTTTTCAAAAAGTTGAGTAACTTAATGAATGTATAATACAGGAAGTACTTGTTGATTACTCTTTTAATTTTTGAAGTATGGAAAGGTGTGTGGTGTACATCGAAATCAGTCAAACAGTAGTGTAAATTGTGGAAAAAAATCTTGTGAAATGTTTGTACAACAACTTCAGTTTCAGCAAGGTAATCTACAAGATAAAATACGGCATCCACATATACTGAAAATTTTGGGTATTATGAATCAAAACATTCTGAGAAATTACCTACTTGTATTGTACAGGGAGGGAATTTTCAAGTGACTTATATATAAATATCATATTTGTAAAAGATCTATTAGTGAGAAAAGTGAGTTAAGGGAAGAATACAAATCATGTCCTAATTGATACTGCATAAAAAGAGGTCTGGAGGGTGATAAGGATCACCATCCTATTGCTATTCATTCATGGGATTTTGTTTGGAGTATCATTTTATCAATCATTTATCAATTTTTATGATCTGGAGAAGGCATATGATAGAGTTGATAGAGATGCTCTGTGGAAGGTATTAAGAATATATGGTGTGGGAGGAAAGTTGTTAGAAGCAGTGAAAAGTTTTTATCGAGGATGTAAGGCATGTGTACGTGTAGGAAGAGAGGAAAGTGATTGGTTCTCAGTGAATGTAGGTTTGCGGCAGGGGTGTGTGATGTCTCCATGGTTGTTTAATTTGTTTATGGATGGGGTTGTTAGGGAGGTAAATGCAAGAGTTTTGGAAAGAGGGGCAAGTATGAAGTCTGTTGGGGATGAGAGAGCTTGGGAAGTGAGTCAGTTGTTGTTCGCTGATGATACAGCGCTGGTGGCTGATTCATGTGAGAAACTGCAGAAGCTGGTGACTGAGTTTGGTAAAGTGTGTGGAAGAAGAAAGTTAAGAGTAAATGTGAATAAGAGCAAGGTTATTAGGTACAGTAGGGTGGAGGGTCAAGTCAATTGGGAGGTGAGTTTGAATGGAGAAAAACTGGAGGAAGTGAAGTGTTTTAGATATCTGGGAGTGGATCTGGCAGCGGATGGAACCATGGAAGCGGAAGTGGATCATAGGGTGGGGGAGGGGGCGAAAATTCTGGGGGCCTTGAAGAATGTGTGGAAGTCAAGAACATTATCTCGGAAAGCAAAAATGGGTATGTTTGAAGGAATAGTGGTTCCAACAATGTTGTATGGTTGCGAGGCGTGGGCTATGGATAGAGTTGTGCGCAGGAGGATGGATGTGCTGGAAATGAGATGTTTGAGGACAATGTGTGGTGTGAGGTGGTTTGATCGAGTGAGTAACGTAAGGGTAAGAGAGATGTGTGGAAATAAAAAGAGCGTGGTTGAGAGAGCAGAAGAGGGTGTTTTGAAGTGGTTTGGGCACATGGAGAGAATGAGTGAGGAAAGATTGACCAAGAGGATATATGTGTCGGAGGTGGAGGGAACGAGGAGAAGAGGGAGACCAAATTGGAGGTGGAAAGATGGAGTGAAAAAGATTTTGTGTGATCGGGGCCTGAACATGCAGGAGGGTGAAAGGAGGGCAAGGAATAAAGTGAATTGGAGCGTATACTTAATAAAACTAAGCATCCTCTGCACTGATGAGTTCTCAAGTAACTGAAGGGGAAAAATGAATGGGGCTGCTGCTTTAGGATTTTGCTGTTAATGAGTAACAGATAAAATTGAAGTACATCAGCAGCTTCATAAAAAAGCCCTACAGGAAAAGAAAATGAATGAAGAAATCATCAAAGATTTGGGAATCATTATAAATGAGAACCATGAATTTATGGAATACATAACAAGATAATACTCATTGTCAAAATAATGAGAAGCATGATACTATGAACTTGTGCAAGCAGAGTCCAAAATCTAATGATTAAGATGTTCAATGTAAACATAAGAATTAAAACAGAATACTGCTGTGTTTTAAAGCTGCCAGTCAAGCAGATTTAAATAAATAAATTTGAGTGAATCTAAAAACCCTTTTAAAGTAAAATCAGTAGACTTGAATGCATAATTACAATAAAATACAGGAAGAAATTGAATTATACATTTTTATATCACAAAGAAGATATCTAGTAATAAAAGACTGGCAACAAACATGGCACAAAAAACCACATCCTAAATGTGAAAGCAAGGTAAATACAGGATCTTTAAATCAAATGTAATACCTGGCAGTATCCTAAAAAGGCATCAGACAAAAATAAAGGAATGCTCAGAGAGGAAACTGGAAAGATTGTTCAATGCCATACCAGGAGCACTAACAAATATTCTAGAGGCGACTACAAAAACATTCAAAAGAAAGCTAAACTCATAGCTGAGGGCAAAACCAGGTAATCCTAGTAAAGACAAGTATGCTAGAGGGGTAAGCAAAAAAAAAAAAAAAAAAAAAATCATAAAACGAGCAAGATATAAAAAATTAAATAAAGACACAAACGAAGGGAACAAAATAGAACAACAAGAGTGCAGTGTGGTAAGCACCACGTGCTAGCCCTGCCATCATGGCAAAAACTCATCATATGTACTCACAGACAGGTAGTACACTACATTCCTCAATTTCTACCCCATGATGATCAATCTACAATCTTAACCTTATTACTTCTAACTGGATACACACACAAAATCTCAACATATGTACTCACAGACAAGTAGGTACACTACAATCCTTAATATCTACCCCATGATGATCAATCCACAATCTTAACATTATTGTTCCTAACTGGATACACACATACCCCTCAATCCTCTTCTGCATGATGATCAACCCACAATCTTAACTTTATTACTCCTGACTGGATATACACACACCCTTCAATCCTCCTATGCTCAAAATGCAAAGTCCGGCACTTTGGGAGAACTCACTGGTCATCCATGAAGAGCATTTTACTGTATTTCCAGGGATGGATACTGCTTCACTGACCAAGATGCCTCCAGCTGCGCTACCTATATGGCATAGGTTTATCTTGGCTGAGATGTAGTCTTGCATAACTTCTTCAATCAGATCTTTCTCTCTCCAATCATGGTTTGATCACTCCTACTCTTATGCCTGTCACATTGGAGCCAGAGCATACTGGGCCACCATACACCTTTTTCTCTGAATCCATATGGATCCATGTCTTCTCAGAATCACTGCAAAACTGTTCATATGAAGTCAAGCATACCTTCATAAAAAGAAAGTGTGTTAATTTAACTTCTTTCACCAATAAAACTTTTTGGTCCTTAACCACAAGCATCGACAATAACTCATAATTCAGCCTTTCCAACTCACTTACGACCCAATACATTCATATCTAAGTCTCCAATTGATATGATAAAGCTGATCTTTCCAGTATCTTGGTCTTCTTTAATTATGCTTTGAATAATTCAACACCTAGTCCTCTCCATCTCTACCTGCTAAACCTTTAGCCTCTTCAATATTTACCTAATGAATTTTGTTCTGAGCACTTTCCCATCTTCAAGTGGGCAGTGGATATGGCCCAGATGGCATACCTTAAAGAGTCCTAAGGAAGTATGCCTCTGAGTTTGCTCCATTCCTTGCTTGTCTATTTCATCTCTGTCTAAAAACCCCAACTTTTCCTTTTTTATTGTGAGCATGCCTTGGTACAGCCCATCCCTAAAAAATGTGTGTTCCAACTCTTCCAACATTGCTTCAGTACTCTCACTTGTGCTAACTCCAAAGTCTAAAGTTTGAAACTCTCCTTAACTCTAACTTTCTCAAACACTCAGAATCCCATTGTCTTTTTCTGTTTTTTTTCAATTCTGTTTATCCTATCTTAGAGTTTTGGTAAATCTTTTTTCATGGTCCTTGATGTCTGCAAAGTATTTAACAATGTATTTGCTTTCTAAACTTCCCTCCTTTGGCTTTTCTGCTTCACTCTGTTCTATAATACAGAACTTCTAAGATTAGATCACAGCAGTAGCTACTGGTGAAATAACTTCCCTTTAGGGTTTTACCATATTGCCTACTAATTTTTTTCCACAAATGATTTTCTCTCTTTAGCTTCGAACTCTATCCACTTTTATGCTAATGATTCATTTTACCTACTGCATTTCACTTTTCCTTCCCTCCTCACTCTAATACTTGTTCTCTTTCTCCACTGTACATACCTCCTCTCTCAAACTAAACCTGTGCAGCATCTCAGGAATAGGAATCAGTGATCAATCTAAATCCAATACCGTAAAATGCAATTTCTATGTAATTTCTTTAAAAATGTCAATCATTTCCCTCTGTTGAACTGCAAAACACACCCGTTCATCCAAGCAAATAAACATAAGTCCTCCAATTTATTTTGGAAACCCAATACAATCATCTTTGAAAAATCTGCATCTTAAGAATGGTGTGTATTGTATAGAAGACATGCAGGAATATGGGTGAAGAGAGAACTAGACTGATGTGGCATACATGGGGTGATATGCTGTCAATGGAAAAGCAAGGAAAAGCCTGTGGGCCTTGGCAGTGTACAGGAAATTCTTGTTTTGCTGGATTACAATGTATAAAACACCTTGAAAGTGCTTGTGAGAAAATAAAGCTATTCTCCATAAGTTTCTGGATTTACCTCGCTAACACATGAAATGGTAAACATACGTTATATATGAATATCTCTCCTTCATATTTGAGAACTATATCACAAGCAATGAGGAAGCATCATGAGCAAATGCAGGCTATTTCAGAAAAGAAGAGAAAGTGTTGGGGTGAAAAGAGTGGTGAGAGTAAGTGAGCTTGGGAAGGAGACTTGTGTGAGGAAGTACCAGGGGAGACTGAGTACAGAATGGAAAAAGGAGAGAACAAAGGACGTAAGGGGAGTGGGGGAGGAATGGGATGTATTTAGGGAAGCAGTGATGGCTAGCGCAAAAGATGCTTGTGGCATCAGAAGCGCAGGAGGTGGGTTGATTAGAAACAGTTGTGAGTGGTGGGATGAAGAAGTAAGATTATTAGTGAAAGAGAAGAGAGAGGCATTTGGACGATTTTTGCAGGGAAAATATGCATATGAGTGGGAGATGTATAAAAGAAAGAGACAGGAGGTCAAGAGAAAGGTGCAAGAGGTGAAAAAGAGGGCAAATGAGAGTTGGGGTGAGAGAATATCGTTAAATTTTAGGGAGAATAAAAAGATGTTCTGGAAGGAGGTAAATAAAGTGTGTAAGACAAGGGAGCAAATGGGAACTTGAGTGAAGGGGGCTAATGGGAGGTGATAACAAGTAGTGGTGATGTGAGAAGGAGATGGAATGAGTATTTTGAAGGTTTGTTGAATGAATTTGATGATAGAGTGGCAGATATAGGGTGTTTTGGTCGAGGTGGTGTGCAAAGTTAGAGGGTTAGGGAAAATTATTTGGTAAACAGAGAAAAGGTAGTAAAAGCTTTGCGGAAGATGAAAGGCGGCAAGGAAGCAGGTTTGGATGGTATTTCAGTGGAATTCATTAAAAAAGGGGGTGACTGTATTGTTGACTGGTTGGTAAGGTTATTTAATGTATGTATGATTCATGGTGAAGTTCCTGAGGATTGGCGGAATGCACGCATAGTGCCACTGTACAAAGGCAAAGGGGATAAGAGTGAGTGCTCAAATTACAGAGGTATAAGTTTGTTGAGTATTCCTGGGAAATTATATGGGAGGGTACTGATTGAGAGGGTGAAGGCATGTACAGAGCATCAGATTGGGGAAGAGCAGTGTGGTTTCAGAAGTGGTAGAGGATGTGTGGATCAGGTGTTTGCTTTGAAGAATGTATGTGAGAAATACTTAGAAAAGCAAATGGATTTGTATGTAGCATTTATGGATCTGGAGAAGGCATATGGCAGAAGGAAGGTACTAAGAATATATGGTGTGGGAGGCAAGTTCTTAGAGGCAGTGAAAAGTTTTTATCGAGGATGTAAGGCATGTGTACGTGTAGGAAGAGGATATTGATTGGTTCTCTGTGAATGTAGGTTTGTGGCAGGGGTGTGTGATGTCTCCATGGCTGTTTAATTTGTTTATGGATGGGGTTGTTAGGGAGGTGAATGCAAGTTTTGGAAAGAGGAGAAAGTATGAAGTCTGTTGGGGATGAGAGAGCTTGAGAAGTGAGTCAGCTTTTGTTCGCTGATGATACAGCGCTGGTGGCTGATTCATGTGAGAAACTGCAGAATCTGGTTTTGGAAAGAGGGGAAAGTATGAAGTCTGTTGGGGATGAGAGAGCTTGAGAAGTGAGTCAGCTTTTGTTCACTGATGTTACAGCGCTGGTGGCTGATTCATGTGAGAAACTGCAGAAGCTGGTGACTGAGTTTGGTAAAGTGTGTGAAAGAAGAAACTTAAGAGTAAATGTGAATAAGAGAAAGGTTATTACATACAGTAGGGTTGAGGATCAAGTCAATTGGGAGATAAGTTTGAATGGAGAAAAACTAGAGGAAGGGAAGTGTTTTAGATATCTGGGAGTGGATCTGACAGTGGATGGAACCATGGAAGTGGAAGTGAATCATAGGGTGGGGGAGGGGGCGAAAATCCTGGGAGCCTTGAAGAATGTGTGGAAGTCGAGAACGTTATCTCAGAAAGCAAAAATGGCTGTGTTTGAAGGAATACTGGTTCCAACAATGTTGTATGGTTGCGAGGCATGGGCTATGGATAGAGTTGTGCGCAGGAGGGTGGATGTGCTGGAAATAAGATGTCTGAGGACAGTATGTGGTGTGAGGTGGTTTGATCGAGTAAGTAATGTAAGGGTAAGAGAGATGTGTGGAAATAAAAAGAGCATGGTTGAGAGAGCAGAAGAGGGTGTTTTGAAATGGTTTGGGTACATGGAAAGAATGAGTGAGGAAAGATTGACCAAGAGGATATATGTGTCGGAGGTGGAGGGAACGAGGAGAAGTGGGAGACCAAATTGGAGGTGGAAAGATGGAGTGAAAAAGATTTTGAGTGATCGGGGCCTGAACATGCAGGAGGGTGAAAGGCAGGCAAGGAATAGAGTGAATTGGATCGATGTGGTATACCGGGGTCAACGTGCTGTAAGTGGATTGAATCAGGGCATGTGAAGCGTCTGGGGTAAACCATGGAGAGTCTGTGGGGCCTGGATGTGGAAAGGGAGCTTTGGTTTCGGGCATTATTGCATGACAGCTAGAGACTGAGTGTGAACGAATGGGGCCTTTGTTGTCTTTTTCTAGTGCTACCTCGCACACATGAGGGGGTAGGCGGATGTTATTCCATGTGTGGCGAGGTGGTGATGGGAATGAATAAAGGCAGACAGTGTGAATAATGGGCATGTGTATATATGTATGTGTCTGTGTGTGTATATATATGTGTACACAGAGATGTATGGGTATGTATATTTGCGTGTGTGGACGTGTATGTATATACATGTGTATGGGGGTGGGTTGGTCCATTTCTTTCGTCTGTTTCCTTGCGCTACCTTGCAAATGCGGGAGACAGTGGCAAAGAAAAAAAAAAATTGGGAGGTAAGTTTGAATGGAGAAAAACTGGAGGAAGTAAAGTGTTTTAGATATCTGGGAGTGGATCTGGCAGCGGATGGAACCATGGAAGCGGAAGTGAATCATAGGGTGGGGGAGGGGGCGAAAATCCTGGGAGCCTTGAAGAATGTGTGGAAGTCGAGAACATTATCTCCGAAAGCAAAAATGGGTATGTTTGAAGGAAAAGTGGTTCCAACAATGTTGTATGATTGCGAGGCGTGGGCTATGGATAGAGTTGTGCGCAGGAGGGTGGATGTGCTGGATATGAGATGTTTGAGGACAATGTGTGGTGTGAGGTGGTTTGATCGGGTAAGTAATGTATGGGTAAGAGAGATGTGTGGAAATAAAAAGAGCGTGGTTGAGAGAACAGAAGAGGGTGTTTTGAAATGGTTTGGGCACATGGAGAGAATGAGTGAGGAAAGATTGACCAAGAGGATATATGTGTCGGAGGTGGAGAGAATGAGTGAGGAAAGATTGACCAAGAGGATATATGTGTCGGAGGTGGAGGGAACGAGAAGTGGGAGACCAAATTGGAGGTGGAAAGATGGAGTAAAAAAGATTTTGAGTGATTGGGGCCTGAACATGCAGGAGGGTGAAAGGCGGGTAAGGAATAGAGTGAATTGGATCGATGTGGTATACCGGGGTTGACGTGCTGTCAGTGGATTGAATCAGGGCATGTGAAGCGTCTGGGGTAAACCATGGAAAGTTGTGTGGGGCCTGGATTTGGAAAGGGAGCTGTGGTTTCGGGCATTATTGCATGACAGCTAGAGACTGAGTGTGAACGAATGGGGCCTTTCTTGTCTTTTCCTAGCGCTACCTCACACACATGAGGGGGGAGGGGGATGGTATTCCATGTGTGGCGAGGTGGCGATGGGAATGAATAAAGGCAGACAGTGTGAATTGTGTGCATGGGTATATATGTATGTGTCTGTGTGTGTATATATATGTGTACAACAAGATGTACAGGTATGTATATTTGCGTGTGTGGACGTGTATGTATATACATGTGTATGGGGATCGGTTGGGCCATTTCTTTCGTCTGTTTCCTTGCGCTACCTTGCAAACGCGGGAGACAGCGACAAAGCAAAATAATAATAAAAAAAATATATGTGTGTGTGTATATATATACATGTGTATGTGGGTGGGTTGGGCCATTCTTTCGTCTATTTCCTTGCGCTACCTTGCTAACGCGGGAGACAGCGACAAAGCAAAATAAATAAATAAATGAAATACATATACATATATATATACATTACTTTCTTTCATACTATTCCCCATTTCCTGCGTTAGCGAGGTAGCGTTAAGAACAGAGGACTGGGACTTTGAGGGAATATCCTCACCTGGCCCCCTTCTCTGTTCCTTTGTTGGAAAATTAAAAAAAAAATGAGAGGGGAGGATTTCCAGCCACCTGCTTTATCTTATTTTGCTTTGTCGCTATCTCCCGCGTTAGCGAGGTAGCGCAAGGAAACAGAAGAAAGAATGGCCCAACCCACCCACATACACACAAATATACATACCTATATATCTCAACGTATACATATGTACACACACACACACACACACACACACACACACATATATATATATATATATATATATATATATATATATATATATATATATATATATATATATATATATATATATATATATATATATATTGGGCCATTTCTTTCGTCTGTTTCCTTGCGCTACCTCGCAAACGCGGGAGACAGCGACAAAGTATAAAAAAAAAAAAAAAAAAAAAAAAAAAAAATATATATATATATATATATATATATATATATATATATATATATATATATATATATATATATATATATATATATATTTTTTTTTTTGCTTTGTCGCTGTCTCCCGCGTTTGCGAGGTAGCGCAAGGAAACAGACGAAAGAAATGGCCCAACCCACCCCCATACACATGTATATACATACGTCCACACACGCAAATATACATACCTACACAGCTTTCCATGGTTTACCCCAGACGCTTCACATGCCCTGATTCAATCCACTGACAGCACGTCAACCCCGGTATACCACATCGCTCCAATTCACTCTATTCCTTGCCCTCCTTTCACCCTCCTGCATGTTCAGGCCCCGATCACACAAAATCTTCTTCACTCCATCTTTCCACCTCCAATTTGGTCTCCCTCTTCTCCTCGTTCCCTCCACCTCCGACACATATATCCTCTTGGTCAATCTTTCCTCACTCATTCTCTCCATGTGCCCAAACCATTTCAAAACACCCTCTTCTGCTCTCTCAACCACGCTCTCTTTATTTCCACACATCTCTCTTACCCTTACGTTACTTACTCGATCAAACCACCTCACACCACACATTGTCCTCAAACATCTCATTTCCAGCACATCCATCCTCCTGCGCACCACTCTATCCATAGCCCACACCTCGCAACCATACAACATTGTTGGAACCACTATTCCTTCAAACATACCCATTTTTGCTTTCCGAGATAATGTTCTCGACTTCCACACATTCTTCAAGGCTCCCAGAATTTTCGCCCCCTCCCCCACCCTATGATCCACTTCCGCTTCCATGGTTCCATCCGCTGCCAGATCCACTCCAAGATATCTAAAACACTTCACTTCCTCCAGTTTTTCTCCATTCAAACTCACCTCCCAATTGACTTGACCCTCAACCCTACTGTACCTAATAACCTTGCTCTTATTCACATTTACTCTTAACTTTCTTCTTTCACACACTTTACCAAACTCAGTCACCAGCTTCTGCAGTTTCTCACATGAATCAGCCACCAGCGCTGTATCATCAGCGAACAACAACTGACATAATTCATAGTGTCTGCCTTTATTCATTCCCATCGCCACCTCGCCACACAGAAAATAACAGCCCCCTTCCCCCTCACGTGTGCGAGGTAGTGCTAGGAAAAGATAACAAAGGCCCCATTCGTTCACACTCGGTCTCTAGCTGTCATGTAATAATGCACCGAAACCACAGCTCCCTTTCCACACCCAGGCCCCACACAACTTTCCATGGTTTACCCCAGACGCTTCACATGCCCTGGTTCAATCCATTCATAGCACGTTAACCCCGGTATACCACATCGTTCCAATTCACTCTATTCCTTGCACGCACGCCTTTCACCCTCCTGCATGTTCAGGCCCTGATCACTCAAAATCTTTTTCACTCCATCTTTCCACCTCCAATTTGGTCTCCCACTTCTCCTCATTCCCTCCACCTCTGACATATACGTCCTCTTTGTCAATCTTTCCTCACTCATTCTCTCCATGTGACCAAACCATTTCAAAACACCCTCTTCTGCTCTCTCAACCACACTCTTTTTATTACCACACATCTCTCTTACCCTATTATTAGTTACTCGATCGAACCATCTCACACCACATATTGTCCTCAAACATCTCATTTCCAGCACATCCACCCTCCTGTGCACAACTCTATCCATAGCCCATGCCTCGCAACCATACAACATTATTGGAACCATTATTCCTTCAAACATACCCATTTTTGCTTTCCGAGATAATGTTCTCAACTTCCACACATTCTTCAAGGCTCCCAGAATTTTCGTCCCCTCCCCCACCCTATGAATCACTTCCGCTTCCATGGTTCCACCTGCTACCAAATCCACTCCCAGATATCTAACACACTTCCCTTCCTCCAGTTTTTCTCATTCAAACTTAACCTCCCAATTGACTTGATCCTCAACCCTACTGTACCTAATAACCTTGCTGTTATTCACATTCACTCTCAACTTTCTCCTTTCACACACTTAAATACATCCCATTCCTTCCCCACTCCCCTTACCTCCTTTGTCCTCACCTTTTTCCATTCTGTACTCAGTCTCTCCTGGTACTTCCTCACACAAGTCTCCTTCCCAAGCTCACTTACTCTCACCACTCTCTTCACCACAACATTCTCTCTTCTTTTCTGAAAACCTCTACAAATCTTCACCTTCGCCTCTACAAGATAATGGTCACACATCCCTCGAGTTGCACCTCTCAGCACATTAACATCCAAAAGTCTCTCTTTCGCAGGCCTATCAATTAACACGTAATCCAATAATGCTCTCTGGCCATCTCCCCTACTTACATACATATACTTATATATCTATATATATATATATATATATATATATATATATATATATATATATATATAGAGTTGTGCGCAGGAGGATGGATGTGCTGGAAATGAGATGTTTGAGGACAATGTGTGGTGTGAGGTGGTTTGATCGAGTGAGTAACGTAAGGGTAAGAGAGATGTGTGGAAATAAAAAGAGCGTGGTTGAGAGAGCAGAAGAGGGTGTTTTGAAGTGGTTTGGGCACATGGAGAGGATGAGTGAGGAAAGATTGACCAAGAGGATATATGTGTCGGAGGTGGAGGGAACAAGGAGAAGAGGGAGACCAAATTGGAGGTGGAAAGATGGAGTGAAAAAGATTTTGTGTGATCGGGGCCTGAACATGCATGAGGGTGAAAGGAGGGCAAGGAATAGAGTGAATTGGAGCGATGTGGTATACCGGGGTTGACGTGCTGTCAGTGGATTGAATCAAGGCATGTGAAGCGTCTGGGGTAAGCCATGGAAAGCTGTGTAGGTATGTATATTTGCGTGTGTGGACGTATGTATATACATGTGTATGGGGGGGGTTGGGCCATTTCTTTCATCTGTTTCCTTGCGCTACCTCGCAAACGCGGGAGACAGCGACAAAGTATAATAAAAAAAAAATATATATATATATATAATATATATATACATATATATATATATATATATATATATATATATATATATATATATATATATATATGGTATTGCAGTGGAATTTATTAAAAAAGGGGTGACTGTATTGTTGACTGGTGGGTAAGGTTATTTAATGTATGTATGACTCATGGTGAGGTGCCTGAGGATTGGCGGAATGCGTGCATAGTGCCATTGTACAAAGGCAAAGGGGATAAGAGTGAGTGCTCAAATTACAGAGGTATAAGTTTGTTGAGTATTCCTGGTAAATTATATGGGAGGATATTGATTGAGAGGGTGAAGGCGTGTACAGAGCATCAGATTGGGGAAGAGCAGTGTGGTTTCAGAAGTGGTAGAGGATGTGTGGATCAGGTGTTTGCTTTGAAGAATGTATGTGAGAAATACTTAGAAAAGCAAATGGATTTGTATGTAGCATTTATGGATCTGGAGAAGGCATATGATAGAGTTGATAGAGATGCTCTGTGGAAGGTATTAAGAATATATGGTGTGGGAGGCAAGTTGTTAGAAGCAGTGAAAAGTTTTTATCGAGGATGTAAGGCATGTGTACGTGTAGGAAGAGAGGAAAGTGATTGGTTCTCAGTGAATGTAGGTTTGCGGCAGGGGTGTGTGATTTCTCCATGGTTGTTTAATTTGTTTATGGATGAGGTTGTTAGGGAGGTGAATGCAAGAGTTTTGGAAAGAGGGGCAAGTATGAAGTCTGTTGGGGATGAGAGAGCTTGGGAAGTGAGTCAGTTGTTGTTCGCTGATGATACAGCGCTGGTGGCTGATTCATGTGAGAAACTGCAGAAGCTGGTGACTGAGCTTGGTAAAGTGTGTGAAAGAAGAAAGTTAAGAGTAAATGTGAATAAGAGCAAGGTTATTAGGTACAGTAGGGTTGAGGGTCAAGTCAATTGGGAGGTGAGTTTGAATGGAGAAAAACTGGAGGAAGTGAAGTGTTTTAGATGTCTGGGAGTGGATCTGGCAGCGGATGGAACCATGGAAGCGGAAGTGGATCATAGGGTGGGGGAGGGGGCGAAAATTCTGGGAGCCTTGAAGAATGTGTGGAATTCGAGGACATTATCTCGGAAAGCAAAAATGGGTATGTTTGAAGGAATAGTGGTTCCAACAATGATGTATGGTTGCGAGGCGTGTGCTATGGATAGAGTTGAGCGCATGAGGATGGATGTGCTGAAAATGAGATGTTTGAGGACAATGTGTGGTGTGAGGTGGTTTGATCGAGTAAGTAACGTAAGGGTAAGAGAGACTGTGTGGAAATAAAAAGAGCGTGGTTGAGAGAGCAAAAGAGGGTGTTTTGAAATGGTTCGGGCCCATGGAGAGAATGAGTGAGGAAAGATTGACCAAGAGAATATATGGAATAGAGTGAATTGGAGCGATGTGGTATACCGGGGTTGACGTGCTGTCAGTGGATTGAATCAAGGCATGTGAAGCGTCTGGGGTAAACCATGGAAAGCTGTGTAGGTATGTATATTTGCGTGTGTGGACGTATGTATATACATGTGTATGGGGGTGGGTTGGGCCATTTCTTTCGTCTGTTTCCTTGCGCTACCTCGCAAACGCGGGAGACAGCGGCAAAAGAAAAAAAATATATATATATATATATATATATATATATATATATATATATATATATATATACGCAGTGAAATTTATTAAAAAAAGGGGGTGACTGTATTATTGACTGGTTGGTAAGGTTATTTAATGTATGTATGACTCATGGTGAGGTGCCTGAGGATTGGCGGAATGCGTGCATAGTGCCATTGTACAAAGGCAAAGGGGATAAGAGTGAGTGCTCAAATTACAGAGGTATAAGTTTGTTGAGTATTCCTGGTAAATTATATGGGAGGGTATTGATTGAGAGGGTGAAGGCATGTACAGAGCATCAGATTGGGGAAGAGCAGTGTGGTTTCAGAAGTGGTAGAGGATGTGTGGATCAGGTGTTTGCTTTGAAGAATGTATGTGAGAAATACTTAGAAAAGCAAATGGATTTGTATGTAGCATTTATGGATCTGGAGAAGGCATATGATAGAGTTGATAGAGATGCTCTGTGGAAGGTATTAAGAATATATGGTGTGGGATGCAAGTTGTTAGAAGCAGTGAAAAGTTTTTATCGAGGTTGTAAGGCATGTGTACGCGTAGGAAAAGAGGAAAGTGATTGGTTCTCAGTGAATGTAGGTTTCCAGTAGGGGTGTGTGATGTCTCCATGGTTGTTTAATTTATTTATGGATGGGGTTGTTGGGGAGATGAATGCAAGAGTTTTGGAAAGAGGGGCAAGCATGAAGTCTGTTGTGGATGAGAGAGCTTGGGAAGTGAGTCAGTTGTTGTTCGCTGATGATACAGCACTGGTAGTTGATTTATGTGAGAAACTGCAGAAGCTGGTAACTGAGTTTGGTAAAGTGTGTGAAAGAAGAAAGTTAAGAGTAAATGTGAATAAGAGCAAGGTTATTAGGTACAGTAGGGTTGAGGGTCAATTCAATTGGGAGGTGAGTTTCAATGGAGAAAAACTGGAGGAAGTGAAGTGTTTTAGATATCTGGGAGTGGATCTGGCAGCGGATGGAACCATGGAAGCGGAAGTGGATCATAGGGTGGGGGAGGGGGCGAAAATTCTGGGGGCCTTGAAGAATGTGTGGAAGTCAAGAACATTATCTCGGAAAGCAAAAATGGGTATGTTTGAAGGAATAGTGGTTCCAACAATTTTGTATGGTTGCGAGGCGTGGGCTATGGATAGAGTTGTGCGCAGGAGGGTGGATGTGCTGGAAATGAGATGTTTGAGGACAATGTGTGGTGTGAGGTGTATTGATCGAGTAAGTAACGTAAGGGTAAGAGAGATGTGTGGAAATAAAAAGAGCGTGGTTGAGAGAGCAGAAGAGGGTGTTTTGAAATGGTTTGGGCACATGGAGAGAATGAGTGAGGAAAGATTGACCAAGAGGATATATGTGTCGGAGGTGGAAGGAACGAGAAGTGGGAGACCAAATTGGAGGTGGAAAGATGGAGTGAAAAAGATTTTGTGTGATCAGGGCCTGAACATGCAGGAGGGTGAAAGGCAGGCAAGAAATAGAGTGAATTGGATCGATGTGGTATACCGGGGTTGATGTGCTGTCAGTGGATTGAATCAGGGCATGTGAAGCGTCTGGGGTAAACCATGGAAAGCTGTGTAGGTATGTATATTTGCGTGTGTGGACGTGTATGTATATACATGTGTATGGGGGTGGGTTGGGCCATTTCTTTCATCTGTTTCCTTGCGCTACCTTGCAAATGGGGGAGACAGCGACAAAGCAAAAAAAAAAATATATATATATATATATATATATATATATATATATATATATATATATATATATATATATATACATATATATTTTCTTTTTTCTTTTAAACTATTTGCCATGTTCCCGCGTTAGCGAGGTAGCGTTAAAAACAGAGGACTGGGCCTTTTTTGGAATATCCTCCTCTGTTCCTTCTTTTGAAAATTAAAAAAAAAAACGAGAGGGGAGGATTTCCAGCCCCCCGCTCCCTCCCTTTTAGTCACCTTCTACGACACGCAGGGAATACGTGGGAAGTATTCTTAATCCCCTATCCCCAGGGATAATACATATTATTTTATTTTTTTCATTATACTTTGTCGCTGTCTCCCGCGTTTGCGAGGTAGCGCAAGGAAACAGACGAAAGAAATGGCCCAACCCACCCCCATACACATGTATATACATACGTCCAAACGCAAATATACATACCTACACAGCTTTCCATGGTTTACCCCAGACGCTTCACATGCCTTGATTCAATCCACTGACAGCACGTCAACCCCGGTATACCACATCGCTCCAATTCACTCTATTCCTTGCCCTCCTTTCACCCTCCTGCATGTTCAGGCCCCGATCACACAAAATCTTTTTCACTCCATCTTTCCACCTCCAATTTGGTCTCCCTCTTCTCCTCGTTCCCTCCACCTCCGACACATATATTCTCTTGGTCAATCTTTCCTCACTCATTCTCTCCATGTGCCCAAACCATTTCAAAACACCCTCTTCTGCTCTCTCAACCACGCTCTTTTTATTTCCACACATCTCTCTTACCCTTACGTTACTTACTCGATCAAACCACCTCACACCACACATTGTCCTCAAACATCTCATTTCCAGCACATCCATCCTCATGCGCACAACTCTATCCATAGCACACGCCTCGAAACCATACAACATTGTTGGAACCACTATTCCTTCAAACATACCCATTTTTGCTTTCCGAGATAATGTTCTCGAATTCCACACATTCTTCAAGGCTCCCAGAATTTTCGCCCCCTCCCCCACCCTATGATCCACTTCCGCTTCCATGGTTCCATCCGCTGCCAGATCCACTCCCAGATATCTAAAACACTTCACTTCCTCCAGTTTTTCTCCATTCAAACTCACCTCCCAATTGACTTGACCCTCAACCCTACTGTACCTAATAACCTTGCTCTTATTCACATTTACTCTTAACTTTCTTCTTTCACACACTTTACCAAACTCAGTCACCAGCTTCTGCAGTTTCTCACATGAATCAGCCACCAGCGCTGTATCATCAGCGAACAACAACTGACTCACTTCCCAAGCTCTCTCATCCCCAACAGACTTCATACTTGCCCCTCTTTCCAAAACTCTTGCATTTACCTCCCTAACAACCTCATCCATAAACAAATTAAACAACCATGGAGACATCACACACCCCTGCCGCAAACCTACATTCACTGAGAACCAATCACTTTCCTCTCTTCCTACACGTACACATGCCTTACATCCTCGATAAAAACTTTTCACTGCTTCTAACAACTTGCCTCCCACACCATATATTCTTAATGCCTTCCACAGAGCATCTCTATCAACTCTATCATATGCCTTCTCCAGATCCATAAATGCTACATACAAATCCATTTGCTTTTCTAAGTATTTCTCACATACATTCTTCAAAGCAAACACCTGATCCACACATCCTCTACCACTTCTGAAACCACACTGCTCTTCCCCAATCTGATGCTCTGTACATGCCTTCACCCTCTCAATCAACACCCTCCCATATAATTTACCAGGAATACTCAACAAACTTATACCTCTGTAATTTGAGCACTCACTCTTATCCCCTTTGCCTTTGTACAATGGCACTATGCACGCATTCCGCCAATCCTCAGGCACCTCACCATGAGTCATACATACATTAAATAACCTTACCAACCAGTCAACAATACAGTCACCCCCTTTTTTAATAAATTCCACTGCAATACCATCCAAACCTGCTGCCTTGCCGGCTTTCATCTTCCGCAAAGCTTTTACTACCTCTTCTCTGTTTACCAAATCATTTTCCCTAACCCTCTCAATTTGCACACCACCTCGACCAAAACACCCTATATCTGCCACTCTATCATCAAACACATTCAACAAACCTTCAAAATACTCACTCCATCTCCTTCTCACATCACCACTACTTGTTATCACCTCCCCATTTGCGCCCTTCACTGAAGTTCCCATTTGCTCCCTTGTCTTATGCACTTTATTTACCTCCTTCCAGAACATCTTTTTATTCTCCCTAAAATTTAATGATACTCTCTCACCCCAACTCTCATTTGCCCTTTTTTTCACCTCTTGCACCTTTCTCTTGACCTCCTGTCTCTTTCTTTTATACATCTTCCACTCAATTGCATTTTTTCCCTGCAAAAATCGTCCAAATGCCTCTCTCTTCTCTTTCACTAATACTCTTACTTCTTCATCCCACCACTCACTACCCTTTCTAATCAACCCACCTCCCACTCTTCTCATGCCACAAGCATCTTTTGCGCAATCCATCACTGATTCCCTAAATACATCCCATTCCTCCCCCACTCCCCTAACTTCCATTGTTCTCACCTTTTTCCATATATATATATATATATATATATATATATATATATATATATATATATATATATATATATATATATATATTCTTATTTTGCTTTGTCGCTGTCTCCCGCGTTTGCGAGGTAGCGCAAGGAAACAGACGAAAGAAATGGCCCAACCCACCCCCATACATATGTATATACATACACGTCCACACACGCAAATATACATACCTATACATATCAATGTACACATATATATACACACACAGACACATACATATATACCCATGCACACAATTCACACTGTCTGCCTTTATTCATTCCCATCGCCACCTCGCCACACATGGAATACCATCCCCCTCCCCCCTCATGTGTGCGAGGTAGCGCTAGGAAAAGACAACAAAGGCCCCATTCGTTCACACTCAGTCTCTAGCTGTCATGCAATAATGCCCGCAACCACAGCTCCCTTTCCACATCCAGGCCCCACACAACTTTCCATGGTTTACCCCAGACGCTTCACATGCCCTGATTCAATCCACTGTCAGCATGTCAACCCCGGTATACCACATCGATCCAATTCACTCTATTCCTTGCCCGCCTTTCACCCTCCTGCATGTTCAGGCCCCGATCACTCAAAATCTTTTTCACTCCATCTTTCCACCTCCAATTTGGTCTCCCACTTCTCCTCGTTCCCTCCACCTCCGACACATATATCCTCTTGGTCAATCTTTCCTCACTCATTCTCTCCATGTGACCAATCCAACCAATGCATTTCAATACACTCTCTTCTGCTCTCTCAACCACACTCTTCTTATTACAACACATCTTTCCTACCCTTTCACTGATAGAGTTGATAGAGATGCTCTGTGGAAGGTATTAAGAGTATATGGTGTGGGAGGTAAGTTGCTAGAAGTAGTGAAAAGTTTTTATCAAGGATGTAAGGCATGTGCACGTGTAGGAGGAGAGGAAAGTGGTTGGTTCCCAGTGAAAGTCGGTTTGCGGCAGGGGTGCGTGATGTCTCCATGGTTGTTTAATTTGTTTATGGATGGGGTTGTTAGGGAGGTGAATGCAAGAGTTTTGGAAAGAGTGGCAAGTATGTAGTCTGTTGTGGGTGTGAGGGCTTGGGAAGTGAGTCAAATGTTGTTCGCTGAAGATGCAGCGCTGATGGCTGATTCGGGTGAGAAACTGCAGAAGTTGGAGACTGACTTTGGTAAAGTGTGTGAAAGAAGAAAGCTAAGAGTAAATGTGAAGAAGAGCAAGGTTATTAGGTTCAATAGGGTTGAGGGACAAGTAAATTGGGAGATAGGTTTGAATAGAGAAAAACTGGAGGAAGTGAAGTGTTGTAGATACCTGGGATTGAATTTGGCAGCGGATTGAACTATGGAAGTGGAAATGAGTCACAGGGTGGGGGAGGAGGCATAGGTTCTGGGAGCATTGAAGAATGTTGTGAGGTATGTGCTATAGATAGGGCTGTGCGGACAAGGGTGGTTGTGTTGGAAATGAGATGTTTGAGGACAGTATGTGGTGTGAGGTGGTTTGATCGAGTAAGTAATGAAAGGGTAAGAGAGATGTGTGGTAGTAAAAAGAGTGTGGTTGAGAGAGCAGAAGAGGGTGTATTGAAATGATTTGGTCACATTGAGAGAATGAGCAAGGAAAGATTGACAGAGGATATATGTCAGAGGTGGAGGGACTGAGAAATGGGAGACCAAATTGGAGGTGGAAGGATAGAGTGAAAAAGATTTTGAGCAATCGGGGCCTGAAAATACAGGAGGGTGAAAGGTGTGCAAGGAATAAAGTGAATTGGAACGATGTGGTATACCAGGCAGACGTGCTGTCAATGGATTGAACCAGGGCATGTAAAGCATCTGGGGTAAACCATGGAAAGTTCTGTGGGGCCTGGATGTGGATAGGGAGCTGTGGTTTCAGGCATTATTGCATGACACCTAGAGACTGAGTGTGAACGAATGTAGCCATTGTAATTTTTTCATTGCGCTCCCTCGTGCGCATGAGGGGGAGGGGGTGTAATTTCATGTGTGGCTGGGTGGTGGCGGGAATGTTTGAAGGCAGCATGTATGAATATGTACATATGTACATGTATGCACATGTGTATGTGGGTGGGTTGGCCCATTCTTCTGTCTGTTTCCTTGCGCTACCTCGCTAATGTGGGAGACAGCGATTTTTCCAGGGAAATAATGCAAATGACTGGGAGATGTATAAAAGAAAGAGGCTGGAGGCAAGAGAAAGGTGCAAGAGGTGAAAAAGAGGGCAAATGAGAGTTAGGGTGAGAGAGTATCATTAAATTTTAGGGAGAACAAAAAGATGTTTTGGAAGGAGGTAAATAAAGTGCGCAAGACGAGGGAACAAATGGGATCTTCAGTGAAGGGGGCTAATGGGGAGGTGATAACAAGTAGTGGTGATGTGAGAAGGAGATAGAGTGAGTATTTTGAAGGTTTGTTGAATGTGTTTGATGTATATCAACTGACTTATATTTCTCTCTTGTGACTTCCCTGATGATGTGATCATTACACTTAAGTGCACTTGGGAACTTATCATGTTTCATTTTCCCCGTGGACACATAGGAATATCTTGATCACGAGCAAAATTGTGATCCATTCCAACATATATACACATGTACATATTCACACATGCTGCCTTCATCCATTCCCACCACCATCCCATCACACATGAAATTATACCCATTCCCTCCCATGTGTGTGTGAGGTAGCACTATGAAAAATAGCAAAGGCCACATTCGTTCACACTCAGTCTCTAGCTGTCATGTGTAATGCACCAAAACCACAGCTCCCTTTCCACTTCCACGCCCCACAAAACTTTCCATGATTTACCCGAGATGCTTCACATGCCCTGGTTCAACCCATTCATAGCACGTCGACCCCAGTATACCACATCATTCCAATTCACTCTATTCCTTGCACGCCTTTCATCCTCCTCTATGTTCAGGCCCTGATCACTCAAAATCTTTTTCACTCCATCCTTCCACCTCCAATTTGGTCTCCCACTTCTCCTCGTTCCCTCCACCTCTGACACATATATCCTCTTTGTCAACCTTTCCTCGCTCATTCTCTCCATGTGACCAAACCATTTCAATACACCCTCTTCTGCTCTCTCGACCATACTCTTTTTATTACTACACATCTCTCTTACCATTTCATTACTTACTCGATCACACCACCTCACACCACATATTGTCTTTAAACTTCTCATTTTCATCAAATCCACCCTCCTCCACACAACCCTATCTATAGCCCATGCTTCACGACCATATAACATTGTTGGAACCACTATTCCTTCAAACATACCCATTTTTGCTCTCCAAGATAACATTCTCACATTCCACAAATTCTTCAACAATCCCAGAGCCTTTGCCCCCTCCCCCACCCTGTGACTCACTTCCGCTTTCATGGTTCCATCCGCTGCCAAATCCACTCCCAGATATCTAAAACACTTAACTTCCTCCAGATTTTCTCTATTCAATCTTACCTCCCAGTTTACTTGTTCTTTAACCCTACTGAACCTAATAACCTTGCTTTTATTCATATTTACTTTCAGCTTTCTTCTTTCACACACTTTACCAAACTCAGTCACCAACTTCTGCAGGTTCTCACCCGAATCAGCCACCAACGCTGTATCATCAGCGAACAACAACTGACTCACTAAACGAGCCCTCTCATCCACAACAGGCATACTTGCCCCTCTCTCCAAAACTCTTGCATTTACCTCCCTAACAACCCCATCCATAAACACACTAAGCAACCATGGAGACATCACGCACCCCTGCCGCAAACCGACACTCACTGGGAATCAATCACTTTTCTCTCTTTCTGATCGTACACATGCCTTACATCCTCGATAAAAACTTTTCACTGCTTCTAGCAACTTACCTCCCACACCATATAATCTTAATACCCTCCACAGTGCATCTCTTTCAACTCTATCATATGCCTTCTCCAACATCCATAAATGAAACATATCAATCAATCTGTTTTTCTATGTATTTTTCACATACATTCTTCAAAGCAAACACCTGACCCACACATCCTTTACCAATTTGGAAACCACAGTGCTCTTCCCCAATCTGATGCTCTGTACATGCCTTGACCCTCTCAATCAATAAACTTATAATTTCCCAGGAATACTCAACAAACTTATGCCCCTGTAATTTGAACACTCACCTTTATCCCCTTTGCCTTTGTTCAATGGCATTGTGCATGCATTCCATCAATCCTCAGGCACCTCACCATGAACCATACATACATTGAATATCCTCACTAACCAGTCAACAACAGTCACCCCCTTTTTAAATAAATTCCACAGCAATACCATCCAAATCTGCTGACTTGCTGGCTTTCATCTTCCACAAAGCTTTCACTACCTCTTCTCTCTTTACCAAATCATTCTCCCTGACCCTCTCACTTCGCACACCACCTCAACCAAAACACCCTATATCTGCCACTCTATCATCAAACACATTCAACAAACCTTCAAAATACTCACTCCATCTTCCTCTCACTTCACCACTACTTGTTATTACCTATCCATTTGTCCCCTTCACCGATGTTCCCATTTGTTCTCATCTCATGCACTTTATTTACCTCCTTCCAAAACATCTTTTTATTCTCCTTAAAATCTAATGATACTCTCTCACCCCAACTCTCATTTGCCCTCTTTTTCACCTCTTGCACCTTTCTCTTGACCTGCTTTTTCTTTTATTCATCTCCCAGTCATTTGCACTATTTCCATGCAAAAATCATCCAAATGCCTCTCTCTTCTCTTTCACTAACAATCTTACTTCTTCATCCCACCACTCACTACCCTTTCCAATCAGCTCACCTCCCATGCTTCTCATTCCACAGGCATCTTTTGTGCAAACCATCACTGCTTCCCTAAGTACATCCCATTCCTCCCCCACTCCCCTAATGTCATTTGCTCTCACCTTTTTCCATTCTGCACTCAATCTCTCCTGGTACTTCCTCACACAAGTCTCCTTTCCAAGCTCACTTACTCTCACCACTCTCTTCACTCCAACATTCTCTCTTCTTTTCTGAAAACCTCTGCATATCTTCACTTCGCCTCCACAAGATAACGATCAGACATCCTTCCAGTTGCCCATCTCAGCACATTAACATCCAAAAGTCTCTCTTTCAAGTGCCTATCAATTAACACGTAATCCAATAACGCTCCCTGACCATCTCTCCTACTTACATACATATACTTATGTATATCTCTCTTTTTTAAACCAGGTATTCCCATTCACCAGTCCATTTTCAGCACACAAATCTGCAAGCTCCTCACCATTTCCATTTACAACACTGAACATTCCATGTATACCAATCATACCCTCAACTGCCATATTACTCACCTTTGCATTCAAATCACCCTTCACTATAACCCAGAGTCATGCATCAAAGCTGCTAACACACTCACTCAGCTGCTCCCAAAACACATGCCTTTCATGATCTTTCTTCTCATAATGAGCCAGGTGCATATGCACCAATAATCACCCATCTCTCTCCATGCACTTTCAGTTTTACCCATATCAATCTGGAGTTCACTTCCTTACACTCTATCACATACTCCAACAACTCCTGCTTCAGTAGTGCTACTCCTTCCTTTGCTCTTGTCCTCTTACCAACCCCCGACTTTACTCCAAGACATTCCCAAACCACTCTTCCCCTTTACCCTTTAGCTTTGTTTCACTCAGAGCCAAAACATCCAGGTCCCTTTCCTCAAACATACTACCTATCTCTTCTTTTTTCTCATCTTGGTTACATCCACACACATATAGACACCCAAATCTGAGCATTTGAGGAGGATGAGCACTCCCCACATGACTCCTGCTTCCCCTTTTAGAAAGTTAAAATATAATATATACATAATGGGGAGGTAATAACAAGTAGTGGTGATGTGAGGAGATGGAGTGAGTATTTTGAAGGTTTGTTGAATGTGTTAGATGATAGAGAAGCAGTTATAGGTTGTTTTGGTCGAGGTGGTGTGCGAAGTGAGAGGGTCAGGGAGAATGATTTGGTAAACAGAAAAGAGGTAGTGAAAGCTTTGCGGAAGATGAAAGCCGGCAAGGCGGTGGGTTGGATGGCAGTGCAGTGAAATTTATTAAAAAAGGGGGTGACTGGTTGGTAAGGTTATTTCATGTGTGTATGACTCATGATGAGGTGCCTGAGGACTGGCGGAATGCATGCATAGTGCCATTGTACAAAAGCATAGTGGATAAAGGTGAGCGCTCAAATTACAGAGGTATAAGTTTGTTGAGTATTCCTGGGAAATTATATGGGAGGGTATTGATTGAGAGGGTCAAGGGATGTACAGATCATCAGATTGACAAAGAGCAGTGTAGTTTCTAATGTGGTAGAGGATGTGTGGATCAGGTGTTTGCTTCGAAGAATGTATATGAGAAATACTTAGAAAAACAAATGGATTTGTATGTAGCATTTATGGATCTGGAGAAGGAATATGATAGAGTTGACAGAGATGTTCTGTGGAAGGTATTAAGAGTATATGGTGTGGGAGGCAAGTTGCTAGAAGCAGTGAAAAGTTTTTATCAAGGATGTACGGCATGTGTATGAGTAGGAAGAGAGGAAAGTGATTGGTTCTCAGTGAGTCAGTTTGCAGCAGGGGTGTGTGATGTCTCCATGGTTGTTTAATTTCTTTATGGATGGGGTTGTTAGGGAGGTGAATGCAAGAGTTTTGGAGAGAGGGGTAAGTATGCAGTCTGCTGTGGATGAGAGGGCTTAGGAAGTGAGTCAGTTGTTGTTCGCTGATGATACAGCGCTGGTGGCTGATTTGGGTGAGAAACTGCAGAAGCTGGTGACTGAGTTTGGTAAAGTGCGTGAAAGAAACTTGAGAGTAAATGTGAATAAAAGGAAGGTTATTTGGTACAGTGGAGTTGAGGGACAAGTCAACTGGGAGGTAAAATTTGAATGGAGAAAAACTGGAGGAAGTGAAGTGTTTTAGATATCTGAGAGTGGATTGGGCAGCGGATGGAACCATGGAAGTGGAAGTGAGTCACAGTCACAGCAAAAATGGGTATGTGTGAAGGAATAGTGGTTCCAACAATGTTATATGGTTGCGAGGCGTGAGCTATAGATAGGGTTGAGTGGAGGAGGGTGAATGTGTTGGGAATGAGATGTTTGAGGACAATATGTGGTGTGAGGTGGTTTGATGTAGTAAGTAATGAAAGGGTAAGTGAGATGTGTGGTAATAAAAAGAATGTGGTTGACGGAGCAGAAGAGGGTGTACTGAAATAGTTTGGTCACATGGAGAGAGTGACTGATGAAAGATTGACAAAGAGGATATATGTGTCAGAGGTGGAGGGAACGAGGCATAGTGGGAGACCAAATTGGAGGTGGAAGGATGGAGTGTAAAAAATTTTGGGTGATCGTGGCCTGAACTGCATGCAGGAGGGTGAAAGGCGTGCAAGGAACAGAGTGAAATGGAATGATGTGGTATACCAGGGTCGATGTGCTGTCAATGGATTGAACCAGGGCATGTGAAGTGTCTGGGGTAAACTATGGAAAGTTTTGTGGTCCTGGATGTGGAAAGGGAACTGTGGTTTCCTTGCATTAGACATGACAGCTAGAGGCTGAGTGTGAATGAATGTGGCCTTTGTTGTCTTTTCCTAGTGCTACCTCGTGCGCATGCGGGGGGGAGGGTGGTGTCATTTCATGTGTGGTGGGGTGGCAATGGGAATGAATAAAGGCAACAAGTATGAATTATGTACAAATGTATATATGTATATGTCTGAGTATATATATGTTATATATATATATATATATATATATATATATATATATATATATATATATATATATATATCTTTCTTTCAAACTATTCGCCATTTCCCGCATTAGCAAGGTAGCGTTAAGAACAGAGGACTGGGCCTTTGAGGGAATACCTTCACCTGGCCCAATTCTCTGTTCCTTCTTTTGGAAAATTAAAAAAAAAACGAGAGGGGAGGATTTCCAGCCCCCCGCTCCCTCCCCTTTTAGTCACATTCTACGACACGCAGGGAATACGTGGGAAGTACTCTTAATCCCCTATCCCCAGGGCTTATATATATATATATATATATATATATATATATATATATATATATATATATATATATATATATATATTATCCCTGATTCAATCCACTGACAGCACGTCAACCCCGGTATACCACATCGATCCAATTCACTCTATTCCTTGCCCTCCTTTCACCCTCCTGCATGTTCAGGCCCCGATCACACAAAATCTTTTTCACTCCATCTTTCCACCTCCAATTTGGTCTCCCACTTCTCCTCATTCCCTCCACCTCTGATACATATATCCTCTTAGTCAATCTTTCCTCACTCATTCTCTCCATGTGCCCAAACCATTTCAAAACACCCTCTTCTGCTCTCTCAACCACGCTCTTTTTATTTCCACACATCTCTCTTACCCTTACGTTACTTACTCGATCAAACCACCTCACACCACACAATGTCCTCAAACATTTCATTTCCAGCACATCCATCCTCCTGCGCACAACTCTATCCACAGCCCACGCCTCGCAACCATACAACATTGTTGAAACCACTATTCCTTCAAACATACCCATTTTTGCTTTCCGAGATAATGTTCTCGACTTCCACACATTCTTCAAGGCTCCCAGAATTTTCGCCCCCTCCCCCATCCTATGATCCACTTCCACTTCCATGGTTCCATCCGCTGCCAGATCCACTCCCATATATCTAAAACACTTTACTTCCTCCAGTTTTTCTCCATTCAACCTCCCAATTGACTTGACCCTCAACCCTACTGTACCTAATAACCTTGCTCTTATTCACATTTACTCTTAACTTTCTTCTTTCACACATTTTACCAATCTCAGTCACCAGCTTCTGCAGTTTCTCACACGAATCAGCCACCAGCACTGTATCATCAGCAAACAACAACTGACTCACTTCCCAAGCTCTCTCATCCCCAACAGACTTCATACTTGCCCCTCTTTCCAAAACTCTTGCATTCACCTCCCTAACAACCCCATCCATAAACAAATTAAACAACCATGGAGACATCACACACCCCTGCCGCAAACCTACATTCACTGAGAACCAATCACTTTCCTCTCTTCCTACATGTACACATGCCTTACATCCTTGATAAAAACTTTTCACTGCTTCTAACAACTTGCCTCCCACACCATATATTCTTAATACCTTCCACAGAGCATCTCTATCAACTTTATCATATGCCTTCTCCAGATCCATAAATGCTACATACAAATCCATTTGCTTTTCTAAGTATTTCTCACATACATTCTTCAAAGCAAACACCTGATCCACACATCCTCTACCACTTCTGAAACCACACTGCTCTTCCCCAATCTGATGCTCTGTACATGCCTTCACCCTCTCAATCAATACCCTCCCATATAATTTACCAGGAATACTCAACAAACTTATACCTCTGTAATTTGAGCACTCACTCTTATCCCCTTTGCATTTGTACAATGGCACTATGCACACATTCCGCCAATCCTCAGGCACCTCACCATGAGTCATACATACATTAAATAACCTTACCAACCCGTCAATAATACAGTCACCCCCCTTTTTTAATAAATTCCACTGCAATACCATCCAAACCTGCTGCCTTGCCGGCTTTCATCTTCCGCAAAGCTTTTACTACCTCTTCTCTGTTTACCAAATCATTTTCCCTATATATATATATATATATATATATATATATATATATATATATATATATATATATACATATACATATATATATATATATATATATATATATATATATATATATATATATATATGTATACCTTGAAATGTATAGGTATGAAGGGATATAATTTATACATTCTTAATTTAATGTTGGGATTATCATGAAAGTGATTAAAGAATACTTTAGTATCTAGCATTATTAATCTTGTCTCCAGCTATCTGTCCTTTCTATGTATTCTCACACATATGCAATGTTAGGCTACCTGGTCTATATCATTTTGGAATTAATTTGGTTCCCCCTTTGTGTATCAGTGTTATATGTACACACTATTTGTGTAAATCTGCTAAATTTAACTTATTTTGGTTTTGCCTCAGTATTATCATCAGAGATTCTGCTATTGTCGTATTTTCATTTTCAAGATATATAGGTAGAACCTTACTTGGTCTTAGTGCTGTCTCTCTGACTTGATCAATCATTTCATTTACACTCCTTTTAGGTATGATAAAACCTGGAGGGGCATGTTTGTCATACCTGGTGGTGAATGTCTAGTAAAGTTTTTGGAGGTCTTCTATCCCCACAACCTGGACTGATTCCAGGCTGTTGAGTTAGGTCATTGGTCAACCAAGCTGCTGAAAGCCTTGGCCTACAGACCCAAATAACCACAATAGCCTGGATGGTTTGGCACCTCACTTTGTAGGTACTTGTGCAGGGCACTCTAAAGCTTCTCAAATGTGCATCCCATTGTCTTGCTGATGATTGCTGGCAAGATGTTAGAGTCTTGAGCCCCATATGCTTGAGGTATTCTCTCTTTTAGAGCATTTGGCACGTTTGGATGTCAGTAGTATTTTGCATATAAGGATACAGAACTTTTGGATTATGTTTCATGCTCTTTATTACTTTCTTGTTCATTTTCTGTTTTCTTCAAAGCAACTCCATTATTTCCTGATTTACTATCTCCTCATTCACTTTATGTCATTCTCTATGCAACTCCACTATTTTCCATTCAGGATTTCTTACTTTGCTAGTTTTACTTTATCTCTGCCTATTGCCAACCTTAATTTCTTTCTTCCATTCTCTTCTGTATATCCAATGCTTTCTGTCCTGCCTTTGCAATGATGAAATTTCTTTAATAAAGTACTAAACCTGTAAACATGTTTGATAAACTACTAAAAAAATTGTTGTTTGTTTTTGCAACACTGCTGTTGAGAACTTTGTTCCAAATTGTATTTGCTATCAGTGTACTTTCTTCATTCCACTTAACTGGTCAAAACAAAAATGTAAGTCTGTTATACTGCTTAAATTATCCCTTGCTTCATTCTGTCTGGTTTAAGGATATCTGAGTTACCCTTTGTAATCACAAGAAAAGATATGTGCAGTACTAACTAATCAAATTAACATTTGTTAATATAGGAGAGACATCAATGGCAGTACAATCCACAGCTGATTCTCATATACCAAGCTTATATTCCAAAAATAGCTGACTTCTACCATCATAAACATCATCACCCTGCAGTGATATTTCAAAAGAATAAAAAAAATACATTCAATGCATGTTTGTTCCAAGCCCACCAACTTGTTTTCAATTAAAACAGCACCTGTTCCAAACATATTCTATGTGAAAAGGAACCAAGGTAAAAAGGTGGTTGACATGTCTGTGATCAAATCAATAAACTTTTCATGTGCATAAGTTAATGCATAAGATACAGTGCCTCATTCCTCCATCTTGAGAGAGAGAGAGAGAGAGAGAGAGAGAGAGAGAGAGAGAGAGAGAGAGAGAGAGAGAGAGAGAGAGAGAGGTTATCAATTATGAACTAAATATTTTTTTTTCTTTCAAACTATTTGCCATTTCCTGCGTTAGCGAGGTAGCATTAAGAACAGAGGACTGGGCCTTTGAGGGAATATCCTTACCTGGCTCCCTTCTCTGTTCCTTCTTTTGGAAAATTAAAAAAGAAAAAAACGAGAGGGGAGGATTTCCAGCCCCACGCTCCCTCCCCTTTTAGTCGCCTTCTACGACACGCAGGGAATACGTGGGAAGTATTCTTTCTCCCCTATCCCCAGGAATAGGGGAGAAAGGGGAGAACTAAATACATATCCTCAAAAAAGCAAAGGCTAATATCTTATGTACCTCCTCCTGCCATTGTGGATTTGTCTAGGACTGAATACTGAACATCTGAAGAGTCAATTACAACTCAAGTGTACTTGCTTGTATTACATACTTTCAAGAACCCTAAATAGTTTTCAAAGAAAAACAAAATGCACAACACGTAAGCTTTAATTTTTTTCACAAATGCTTCATTTCATACAAAAAGGTGATCATACACAAAAGTTGGACACAACAAGAATTGAATGTCATACCATTTTCCCTGACAAGTCTTTCATGAGTAGTTAGCAAAGCATATATACAATTACAAATTTCATTAACTCAAAAATAATATTACAGTAAGTTTGACTATAAAAAATTTACATAAGTAACATTTTCTAAGCATCTAACAAAACTGTAATACAAAAAATGAGCACCAACTTTATAAAAACTTGGAAAGAAACTAACACTAAACAATATCAATAAACAAAAATGTTATATTAGTTTCAAAATACTGAACATTGCGTAATGATCAATGCATGAAATGAAAAACATACTATTACATAAGAACAAAACTTATCAATGTTCTATGACAACTGCTGAGTGAAATACACAGCCCTCAATTCAGATTTCTGCCTTTCCCAAAAATATACTCAATCAAATAAAAAACAAGAGGCAATACAATACAAAATATCAATACAAATATCTACTCATTTCTAACACAAAATTTTTCTTCTTTCAGGAGATAAAATAGCTAATGTATAGACGCACTATCATTACAGGGCAAAAACGAAGTTTAAACATTTTCTTCTCTCTACAAACTTTAACTGTCACAGAAAAGACGGATCAGTTTTACAGAAAATAAGAAGTTCAATGTTATTCTTTCTAAGCACACTCAATCAGTCTTGAATCACTCTTTCCCCACTTCAAATAATATTAATTTTTCTTCATTATGGATAACAAAATTATGGTTGAAGCTAATAAATTGGTACTAGAAATAAAAAAATTTTCTTTAACATTCAAGGATACTACTCTTTCTAGCAAACTTACTGCAGAATTAATCAAAGGTCCAATACAACCATCTACCCAGTATGGATGTGGATGTGACGATTAAGATGATACTGGGTAATTGTGCTATACTGACAGTGTGGGCAAGCATATGGTTTATCTCCTGTATGTGTACGAATATGCCTCTTTAGACCAGTGGTATACATTGTGGTATAGTCACAGAGGGAACACTTATGGAGCTTCCTTCTTGGGACGTTGCCCATCAAGAATCTTGATGCTTCTCCTCTGCCAGTCCTCACACCAAGAACGTCGAACCCCACCTGTAGGGGACGCCCATCTTTTATAAGCACTAAGGAGATAGAGTCCCCTATTATCAAAAAGCACAAGACACTGCATTACCAAAGTGGGCAAACAGCGTATAAAGAAAGACATACACCAAACCATAAAAAAAGAATTTTTTCACTATACTTGCACAAACATTCAATATGAACTTAAACCACTCACTCTGCCTCTATATATCTGAAAATTTACAAAATTGTTTAAGACACCTGTGCCATCAGAAAACTAAAAATCCATAGGGAACTCTCAAGAAAATATAAGATAAAATGAAAAAATATCACTGCTTCATTTTTGCAATAAGTAACTTTCATCCATCAAAAATGCTATCCAAACATATATCAAAAGTCTACACACCTTAAAGATTTGCAGTTTATAAGATATGTATACATCAGATCTACATATCTTACTTAAACAGCTTAACCTGTGCATATTTAGAGCCAACATTGTGATTTGTCTCCCAAAACCAAGAGGGTGGTTTCACTGACATTAGGGAACTACTTTAAAGGTCTGCCCTCACAAGCTGGCTTATAGATAACATTGTGGAGCAGGTTCATGAAAAGAAAACCATGGAGTTTATCTGTAAAATCAGTTCTCCTTCCTATGGAGAGAGACATAAATGCCAAAACCCTTGCTTCCTGATATAAACAACTTGTCTGCTAAATTTGGTTGTTTATCAAAAAGTAGTTTTGTGAGCATAAAATAACCTCTCTGAATCACCAAAAGGATAAGACTAATAAAAAGGGCTATTCATCCATGAAAATTAAACAGTGTGCACTTCTGATGTTCCTAATTCACCAAAAAAGGTGCCACAATGTTTTCATATTTCATGGAAATCTTGTGAGGCAACTCTAATTCCAGAGACCTCATACATAAAAAAAAAATTCAAGAAACAAATAACCCCTAAGGGATGACTTTTAAATCATGGCAGAATATTTACAACTACACAATAGTCAGACTGACAGAGAATGGGTGTTCATTTCCTCATACTAAGATCTTATCTGGCTTGAATGCAGCTGTAATTATGGACAGGATCATCTGTCAAATATTGATGATCTTTATGCAATGGTACAACATACTTTAAACTAAACAAAAATCCACTCAACACTGCTAATTCTCACTTTAACAAACACCTGAAGCTGTTAAAAGGTAATGACTCACTCATCAAAAGACTTTACTTTCAGTGCCACATATGTATGGACTTATCAAAAAACATAAGCAAACTATCCAGCAAGATCCATCATGTAGACTACAATATAAATGTGGTTAACAAACTTAATATCTAAGTCGATTATGATTTCAAACTAGTAAGCTCTGATATGTCATCCATGTTCACACAAGTTGTAGTTCATGAAATATTAGAATATCTTGTGGATGATTTGGATAATGTTGATTTACGTACTTATTTCAAATTCTGTTTCTTGAAGTGATAAAATTGTGTAGCAAAGACTGTGTATTCTAGTTTATCAATGAACATTATTCTCAGAAGTTTGGTGCGACATTGAGAAACACTATTTTATCAGTATTTGGTAATTCATACAAGAAATCTTTTTATTCAAAATGACTAAGATATATCTTACACCCTAAGGTAATATGGTTTAGCGATGCAGATTTTTTTTTGAGTGTGTGTCTAGCTAACAACACGTGAAACTTTACAAATATTTCTGCCTTTGGTTTTCAATCTAATACCTTCTGTCAAATCTACTGTGGAGGGAGAAAATGACTGCATGTTACATTTTCAGATTGCTTGATCCATAGGGTCTTCAGCATGATTAAGTTCTGCATTTACAGAAAAACCACTAACATTTGTTCAATTTCTTTTCATACTCAATTGCCATTTCCTGCATTAGTGATGTAGCACCAGGAAACAAAGAATGACACATTCCTAGCACAACCCTGCACCACAGGAAACAGCACTGCCACCCCCTGCACCAGCAAGGTAGCATCAGGAAACAGACAAAGAAAGGCCATAGCCACTCGTATCCATACACAAGTTGTCATGAATGATTTACTGATACCACAACTCCTTTATCCACATTCAGGCCCCACAAATCTTTCCATGGTTTACTCCAAACGTTTCACATACCCTGGTTCAGTCCACTGATGGCATGCTGACCCCAGTATACCACATCGTTCCAATTCACTTCATTCCATACACACCTTTTACCCTCCTGAATGTTCAGGCCACGATTGCTCAAAATCTTTTTCACCCTAACCTTCCATCTCGAATTTGGTCTCCCAGTTCTCCTTGCTTCCCCCTTTCTGACACATATCCTCTCTGTCAACCTTTCCACACTCATATTCTCCATATGTCCAAACCATTTCAACACAACCTTTTCACTGACTCTCTAACTAAAGTAAATAAAGAAAAGGACCTTGGAGTTGTCACTAACAACAATTTGAAGTACATTAAACAGTGTCAAGCAGCAAGTGAAAAAGGCAACCCATTGTTAGATTTCATAGCCAGAAACATAAATTATGAGACACCAGAAACTATTCTCACACTTACTAATTCTCAAGTAAGACTGCACCTAGAATAGGCAGTCCAGTTTTGATCCCCAAAGTAGAGCAAGTAGAAAGATGCATGACAAAATTGATCCAATCCCTTAGAAAGCCTAAAACAATTGGATCTCTCCTCCCTTACAGCACATAGACTTTGCGGCAACACAATCAAAGTGTTCAAAATTTTGAACAGGTTCAATAGCATAAATCACAAGCGTCTTTTCGAAATACAAGAAACCAAGCCAAATGTAATAAAACTCAAAGGTAAAGATTTAGTACGGATGTGGGAAAAAGCTTCTTTTACTATAGGAGTGTTGAGTACTGGAATAAGTTCCCATCAGATGTAGTGAATGCTAAGACTACAAATACCTACATAAATTGTTTAGACATATATCTTATAAATTCAGGCATACTCTGAGAAAAACGCAAGAAGTAAACAGTATAAATGACAGTGGTAATGAGGACAGTAGAAGGCAAATGTGCAGTAGCGGGGAGTCAGTGATAGCTTTAAAAAACTGCTGAGCGGAATTACATTTTCTCAACAAGTTACTCTTTTTTCATTTTTCACCAGATAACCCAATCATGGGCTAATCAGGCCTTCTGTTGTCTGTCTCTCATGTAAACCACACTCTTTTAATTTCCACATATTTCTCTTACCTTTTCATTACCTACTTGATCAAACAATCTCACACCACATATTGTCCTCAAATATTTAATTTCCAACACATATGCCCTCCTTTGCACAACCCTATCTATAGCCTATGCCTTGAGTTCATATAATATTGTTGTAAGTACTATTCCTTCGAACATACCCATTTTTGCTCTTTGAGATAAAATTATCTCTTTCCACACATTCTTTATCACTCCCAAAACCTTCGTCTCCTCCCCGACCCTACGAATCACTTTCGTTTCTATGGTTCCATTTGCTGCCAAGTCCACTCCCATATATCTAAAACATCTCACTTCCTCTGATTTTTCTCCATTCAAACTAACTCCCAACTAACTTGCTCCTCAATCCTCCCCTTGCTTTTATTCACGTTTATTCTCAACTTTCTCCTTTCACACACTCTCTCAGTCACCGACTTATGCAGTTTCTCACTCGAATCTGCCACCAGTGCTATATCATCAGCGAACAACAACTGACTCAATACCTACACCTACTCATCCCCAACAGAATGCATACTTGCACCTCTCTCTAAGACTCTTACATTTACCTCCCTCATCATCACATCCATAAACATTCATTATTACTAAGCACAACACAAAAGAATTAAACAATCAATATTCTAGTCAATTTTCCTTAAGGTATTATGCACATGCATTTCAGAATTTAGTAATGAAGACCAAAAAGATATATACAACAGGATCAAAGTTACACTATCCGAGATGTTTCACTGATAAATCTCTTAATCTGATAAAGAAATCAGTCTATAAAGTTTACCCCAAAACCTCTTGAAGACACCAAGAATCTTTAATCTTTACTTTTGCTATTCGGAGAAAATCCTTGTTAGTCCCACATTTAATGTGAATGTAGACTTCAGCAATACCAATGCTATTAAGAATGCTTTTATCAAAAACTCACCAGAAAATTCTTTGAACACCTTGTAAAAGCTGTAACATATTTTATATTCATCAGACTGGTAAGGATGAACCTAAGCAATATAAAAAATGTATAAAATCAGGACAGATTTTGATTGCCATGTTTATTCATGTTAGGAATTATGACCATTGTGCCATTTCCTGTGTCAGAGAAGTAGTGCCAGGAAACAAAGAAAGACTTATCCACTCATATACATGCATATATGCATACATGTACATACACGTACATACGTATGCATACACATACACAGACACATACATATCATAATCATACTTACTTGCTTCTATCCATTCCCAGCACCACCCTGCCCCACAGGAAACAGCTTTGCCACCTCCTGCATCAGGAAGGTAGCATCAGGAAAACAGAAAAAAAGGCCACATTCTTTCACACTCGGTCTTAAGCTGTCATGTGTAATGCATCGAAACCACAGCTCCCCATCCACATCTAGGCCCCACAGACCTTTCCTTGATTCACCCTAAATATTTCACATCCCCTGATTCAGTCCATTGATGACCCATTGACCCCAGTATACCACATCATTCCAGTTCACTCTATACCTTGCATGCCTCTCACCCTCCTGCATGTTCAGGCCCAAATTACTCAAAATCTTTTTCACTCCATCCTTCCAACTCCAGTTTGGTCTCCTGCCTCACACTGTTCCCTCCACCTCTGACACATATATCCTCTTTTGTCAACCTTTCCTCACTCATTCTGTCCATATGTCTGGACCATTTCAACACATCCTATTTTGCTCTCTCAACCACACTCTTTTCATTACCACACATCTCTGTTACCCTTTCATTACTTGCTCAATCAAACCATCTCACACCAGGTATTGTTCTCAAACATATCATTTCCAACACATCCACCCTCCTCCATAAAACCCGATCTAAAGCCCATGCCTTGCAACCATATGATATTGTTGAAACCAATATTCCTTCAAACATACTCATTTTCACACTCCGAGACAACATTCTGTCTTTCCACACATTCTTCATGGCTACCAAAACCTTTGCAACCTCTCCCACCCTACAACTTACTTCCATTTCCATGGCTCCATTCACTGTCAAGTCCACTCCCAGGTATCTAAAACTCTGCACTTCCTCCAATTTTTCTCCATTCAAACTCGCATCCCTACTAACTTGTCCCTCAACCCTGCTGAACCTAATAACCTTGCTCATATTCACATTTACTATCGATTCTCTCCTTTCACACACTTTTCCACACTCAATAACCTTGGTTCAGTCCAATGATTGCATGTTAATCACAGAACACCACGCAGGGGGTCCCGGGTTCGATCCTGGCTGTTGGAGGTTTGCATGATTTACACGCGGGATTTGTATGTAGCATATATGGATCTGGAAAAGGCATATGATAGAGTTGATAGAGATGCTTTGTAAAAGGTATTAAGAGTATATGGTGTGGGAGGTAAGTTGTTAGAAGCAGTGAAAAGTTTTTATCTAGGATGTAAGGCATCTGCACAAGTAAGAAGATAGGAAAGTGATTGGTTCTCAGTGAAAGTAGGTTTGCGGCAGGGGTGTGTGATGTCTCCATGGTTGTTCAATTAGTTTATGGATGGGGTTGTTAGGGAGGTGAATGCAAGAGTTTTGGAGAGAGGGGCAAGTATGCAGTCTGTTGGGGATGAGAGAGCTTAGGAAGTGAGTCAGATGTTGTTTACTGATGATACAGCACTGGTGGCTGATTCTGGTGAGAAACTGCAGAAGTTGGTGACTGAGTTTGGTAAAGTGTGTGAAAGAAGAAAGCTGAAAGTAAATGTGAATAAGAGCAAGGTAATTAGGTTCAGTAAGGTTGAGGGACAAATTAATTGGGAGGTAAGTTTGAATGGAGAAAAACTGGAGGAAGTGAGTGTTTTAGATATCTGGGAGTGGATTTGGCAGTGGATGGAACCATGGAAGTGGAAGTGTCACAGGGTGGGGGAGGGGGCGAAGGTTCTAGGAGCATTGAAAAATAAGTGGAAGGCGAGAACATTATCTCGGAGAGCAAAAATGGGTATGTTTGAAGGAATAGTGGTTCCAACAATCTTGTATGGTTGCGAGGCGTGGACTATGGATAGAGTTGTGCGCAGGAGGGTGGATGTGCTGGAAATGAGATGTTTGAGGACAATATGTGGTGTGAGGTGGTTTGATCGAGTAAGTAATAATAGGGTATGAGAGATGTGTGGTAATAAAAAGAGTGTGGTTGAGAGAGAAGAGGGTGTTTTGAAATGGTTTGGTCACATGGAAAGAATGGGTGAGGAAAGATTGACAAAGAGGATATGTGTGTCAGAGGTGGAGGGAAAGAGAAGTGGGAGACCAAACTGGAGGTGGAAGGATGGAGTGAAAAAGATTTTGAGCGATAGAGGCCAGAACATACAGGAGGGTGAAAGGCATGCAAGGAGCAGAGTGAATTGGAACGATGTGGTATACCGGGATCAGCATGCTGTTAATAGATTGAACCAGGGCATGTGAAGTGTCTGGGGTAAACCATGGAAAAGTCTGTAGGGCCTGGATGCGGAAAGGGAACTGTGGTTTCGGTGCATTACACATGACAGCTATAGACTGAGTGTGAATGAATGTGGCCTTTTTTGGCTGTTCCTGGTGCTGCCTAACTAGGAGGGGTGCTATTTCGTGTGTGGCGGGTTGGCAACGGGAATGGAAGAAGGCAGCCCTTATGGAAATGTACAAGTGTATATATGTATATGTCTGTGTATGTATAGGCATGCATATATTGAAATGTATATGGGCGTGTGAGGGCGTTTATGTATGTACATGTGTATGTGGATGGGTTGGGCCATTCCTCATCTGTTTCCTTGCACTACCTCGCTAACGCAGGAGACAGCGATTAAGTATGATAAAAGATTATAAATAAATATATTCCTATGAGTCCGGGTACCCGGCAGTTGAAGGCAGAAGTCAGACTGAGATAAAGCTGATGCCTACCCCTCCTGTGAAAGGATACTTCTTTAATATAAAGTGAGGATGGACTACCCGCTTTCACTGCACCTCTTACAATCACTTGATGCCATTCTGAATTGTAAGGATTGCAGAGATATTTCATAAAGTCATAACTCTGAAATAAGAGAAACACTCTATATACAACCTGATCGCATGATAGCTTGAGGCAGATTCAGACCAAAACAAAGCAAGTCTACTCCACGCTACCAAAAACAAGTGCGATATGAAATGCGCATGTTGTGGCATTTGAGATTTTCTATTTTCTGTTCATGAAATTATCGTTAATTAATGTACTCTATTATCATCTGTCTACTAAATCCGAAATCCATTAAATTGCTGATGCATGGGGTGGCGATGCTGTTTCCTGCAGGGTGGGGTGGCGCAGGGAATGGATAAAGGCACACAAATATGAATATGTACCTGTGTATTTTTTGATATGTATATGTACGTATATGTGCGGTCATGTATGTATGTATATGTATGTACATGTGCGGTCATGTATGCATGTAGGTGCAAGAGGTGAAAAAGAGGGCAAATGAGAGTTGGGGTGAGAGAGTATCATTAAATTTTAGGGAGAATAAAAAAATGTTTTGGAAGGAGGTAAATAAAGTGCGTAAGACAAGGGAACAAAGGGGAACTTCAGTTACAGTGGCTAATGGGGAGGTGATATCAAGTAGTGGTGATGTGAGAAGGAGGTGGAGTGAGTATTTTGAAGGTTTGTTGAATGTGTTTGATGACAGAGTGGCAGATATAGGGCGTTTTGGTCGAGGTGGTGTGCAAAGTGAGAGGGTTAGGGAAAATGATTTGGTAAACAGAGAAGAGGTAGTAAAAGCTTTGCAGAAGATGAAAGCCAGCAAAGCAGCGGGTTTGGGTGGTACTGCAGTGGAATTTATAAAAAAAAAAAAAGGGGTGACTGTATTGTTGACTGGTTGGTAAGGTTATTTAATGCATGTATGATTCATGGTGAGGTGCCTGAGGATTGGCGGAATGCTTGCATAGTGCCATTGTACAAAGGTAAAGGGGACAAAGGTGAGTGCTCAAATTACAGTTTTAAGTTTGTTGAGTATTCCTGGGAAATCATATGGGAGGGTATTGATTGAGAGCGTGAAGGCATGTACAGAGCATCAGATTGGGGAAGAGCAGTGTGGTTTCAGAAGTGGTAGAGGGTGTGTGGATAAGGTGTTTGCTTTGAGGAATTTATGTGAGAAATATTTAGAAAAGCAAATGGATTTGTATGTAGCATTTATGGATCTGGAGAAGGCATATGATAGAGTTGATAGAGATGCTCTGTGGAAGGTATTAAGAATATATGGTGTGGGAGGCAAGTTGTTAGAAGCGGTGAAAAGTTTTTATTAAGGATGTAAGGCATGTGTACATGTAGGAAGAGAGGAAAGTGATTGGTTCTCAGTGAATGTAGGTTTGCAGCAGGGGTGTGTGATGTCTCCATGGTTGTTTAATTTGTTTATGGATGGGGTTGTTATGGAGGTGAATGCAAGAGTTTTGGAAAGAGGGGCAAGTATGCAGTCTGTTGTGGATGAGAGAGCTTGGGATGTGAGCATGTTGTTGTTCGCTGATGATACAGCGCTGGTGGCCGATTCATGTGAGAAACTGCAGAAGCTGGTGACTCAGTTTGGTAAAGTGTGTGAAAGAAGAAAATTGAGAGTAAATGTGAATAAGAGCAAGGTTATTAGGTACAGTAGGGTTGAGGGTCAAATCAATTGGGAGGTAAGTTTGAATGGAGAAAAACTGGAGGAAGTAAAGTGTTTTAGATATCTGGGAGTGGATTTGGCAGCGGATGGAACCATGGAAGTGGAAGTGAATCATAGGGTTGGGGAGGGGGCGAAAATTCTGGGAGCCTTGAAGAATGTGTGGAAGTCGAGAACATTATCTCGGAAAGCAAAAATGGGTACGTTTGAAGGAATAGTGGTTCCAACAATCTTGTATGGTTACGAGGCATGGACTATGGATAGAGCTGTGCGCAGGAGGGTGGATGTGCTGGAAATGAGATGTTTGAGGACAATATGTGGTGTGAGGTGGTTTGATCGAGTAAGTAATAATAGGGTAAGAGAGATGTGTGGTAATAAAAAGAGTGAGGTTGAGAGAGCAGAAGAGGGTGTTTTGAAATGGTTTGGTCACATGGAGAGAATGAGTGAGGAAAGATTGACAAAGAGGATATATGTGTCAGAGGTGGAGAGAACGAGGAGAAGTGGGAGACCAAATTGGAGGTGGAAAGATGGAGTGAAAAAGATTTTGAGTGATTGAGGCCTGAACATGCAGGAAGGTGAAAGGTGTGCAAGGAATCGAGTGAACTGGAACGATGTGGTATACCGGAGTCAATGTGCTGTCAATGGATTGAACCAGGGCATGTGAAGCGTCTGGGGTAAACCATGGAAAGTTGTGTGGGGTCTGGATGTGGAAAGGGAGCTGTAGTTTTGGTGCATTATTACATGACAGCTAGAGACTGAGTGTGAACAAATGGGGCCTTTGTTGTCTTTTCCTAGCGCTACCTTGCACACATGAGGGGCTTGTTATTTCAAGTGTGGCAAGGTGGTGATGGGAATGAATAAACGCAGACAGTATGAATTATGTACATGTGTATATATGTATATGTCTGTGTGTGTATATATATGGGCCATTCTTTTGTCTGTTTCCATGCGCTACCTCGCTAATGTGGGAGACAGCAACAAAGCAAAATAATAATAAAAAAATATACATATATATATATATATATATATATATATATATATATATATATATATATATATATATATTTTCTTTCTTTTTTTCTTTCATACTATTCGCCATTTCCCGCATTAGCGAGGTAGCGTTGAGAACAGAGGACTGGGCCCTTGAGGGAATATCCTCACCTGGGCCCCTTCTCTGTTCCCTCTTTTGGAAAATTAAAAAAAAAAAGTGAGAGGGGAGGATTTCCAGCCCCCCGCTCCCTCCCCTTTTAGTCGCCTTCTACGACACGTAGGGAATAAGTGGGAAGTATTCTTTCTCCCCTATCCCCAGGGATAATATATATATATATATATATATATATATATATATATATATATATATATATATATATATTTTTTTTTTTTTTTTTTTTTGTTTTGTCGCTGTCTCCCGCGTTTGCGAGGTAGCGCAAGGAAACAGACGAAAGAAATGGCCCAACCCACCCCCATACACATGTATATACATACACCTCCACACACGCAAATATACATACCTACACAGCTTTCCATGGTTTACCCCAGATGCTTCACATGCCCTGATTCAATCCACTGACAGCACATCAACCCTGGTATACCACATCGATCCAATTCACTCTATTCCTTGCCCTCATTTCACCCTCCTGCATGTTCAGGCCCCGATCACACAAAATCTTTTTCACTCCATCTTTCCACCTCCAATTTGGTCTCCCACTTCTCCTCGTTCCCTCCACCTCTGACACATATATCCTCTTGGTCAATCTTTCCTCACTCATTCTCTCCATGTGCCCAAACCATTTCAAAACACCCTCTTCTGCTCTCTCAACCATGCTCTTTTTATTTCCACACATCTCTCTTACCCTTACGTTACTTACTCGATCAAACCACCTCACACCACACATTGTCCTCAAACATCTCATTTCCAGCACATCCACCCTCCTGCACACAACTCTATCCATAGCTCACGCCTCGCAACCATACAAAATTGTTGGAACCACTATTCCTTCAAACATACCCATTTTTGCTTTCCGAGATAATGTTCTCGACTTCCACACATTCTTCAAGGCTCCCAGGATTTTCGCCCCCTCCCCCACCCTATGATCCACTTCCATGGTTCCATCTGCTGCCAGATCCACTCCCAGATATCTAAAACACTTTACTTCCTCCAGTTTTTCTCCATTCAAACTTACCTCCCAATTGACTTGACCCTCAACCCTACTGTACCTAATAACCTTGCTCTTATTCACATTACTCTTAACTTTCTTCTTTCACACACTTTACCAAACTCAGTCACCAGCTTCTGCAGTTTCTCACATGAATCAGCCACCAGCGCTGTATCATCAGCGAACAACAACTGACTCACTTCCCAAGCTCTCTCATCCACAACAGACTTCATACTTGTCCCTCTTTCCAAAACTCTTGCATTCACCTCCCTAACAACCCCATCCATAAACAAATTAAACAACCATGGAGACATCACACACCCCTGCCGCAAACCTACATTCACTGAGAACCAATCACTTTCCTCTCTTCCTACACGTACACATGCCTTACATCCTCAATAAAAACTTTTCGCTGCTAACAACTTGCCTCCCACACCATATATTCTTAATACCTTCCACAGAGCATCTCTATCAACTCTATCATATGCCTTCTCCAGATCCATAAATGCTACATACAAATCCATTTGCTTTTCTAAGTATTTCTCACATACATTCTTCAAAGCAAACACCTGATCAACACATCCTCTAACACTTCTGAAACCACACTGCTCTTCCCCAATCTGATGCTCTGTACATGCCTTCACCCTCTCAATCAATACCCTCCCATATAATTTACCAGTAATACTCAACAAACTTATACCTCTGAAATTTGAGCACTCACTCTTATCCCCTTTGCCTTTGTACAATGGCACTATGCACGCATTCTGCCAATCCTCAGGCACCTCACCATGAGTCATACATACATTAAATAACCTTACCAACCAGTCAATAATACAGTCACCCCCTTTTTTAATAATTTCCACTGCAATACCATCCAAACCTGCTGCCTTGCCGGCTTTCATCTTCCGCAAAGCTTTTACTACCTCTTCTCTGTTAATCAAATCATTTTCCCTAACCCTCTCACTTTGCACACCACCTTGACCAAAACACCCTATATCTGCCACTCTATCATCAAACACATTCAACAAACCTTCAAAATACTCACTCCATCTCTTTCTCACATCACCACTACTTGTATCACCTCCCCATTTGCGCCCTTCACTGAAGTTCCCATTTGCTCCCTTGTCTTACACACTTTATTTACCTCCTTCCAGAACATCTTTTTATTCTCCCTAAAATATAATGATACTCTCTCACCCCAACTCTCATTTGCCCTCTTTTTCACCTCTTGCACCTTTCTCTTGACCTCCCGTCTCTTTCTTTTATACATATCGCACTAAATTGCATTTTTCCCCTGCAAAAATCGTCCAAATGCCTCTCTCTTCTCTTTCACTAATAATCTTACTTCTTCATCCCACCACTCGCTACCCTTTCTAATCAAGCCACCTCCCACTCTTCTCATGCCACAAGCATCTTTTGCGCAATCCATCACTGATTCCCTAAATACATCCCATTCCTCCCCCACTCCCCTTACTCCCATTGTTCTCACCTTTTTCCATTCTGTACTCAGTCTCTCCTGGTGCTTCCTCACACAAGTCTCCTTCCCAAGCTCACTTACTCTCACCACCCTCTTCACCCCAACATTCACTCTTCTTTTCTGAAAACCCATACAAATCTTCACCTTAGCCTCCACAAGATAATGATCAGACATCCCTCCAGTTGCACTACTCAGCACATTAACATCCAAAAGTCTCTCTCGCGCACCTGTCAATTAACACGTAATCCAATAACGCTCTCTGGCCATCTCTCCTACTTACATACGTATACTTATGTATATATATATATATATATATATATATTTATTATTTATTTATTTATATTTTCTATTTTGCTTTGTCGCTGTCTCCCGCGTTTGCGAGGTAGCGCAAGGAAACAGACGAAAGAAATGGCCCAAGCAACCCCCATACACATGTATATACATACACGTCCACACACACAAATATACATACCTATACATCTCAATGTACACATATATATATACACACACAGACACAATTCACACTGTCTGCCTTTATTCATTCCCATCGCCACCTCACCACACATGGAATACCATCCCCCTCCCCCCTCATGTGTGCGAGGTAGCACTAGGAAAAGACAAGAAAACCCCATTCGTTCACACGCAGTCTCTAGCTGTCATGCAATAATGCCCGAAACCACAGCTCCCTTTCCACATCCAGGCCCCACACAACTTTCCATGGTTTACCCCAGACGCTTCACATGCCCTGATTCAATCCACCGACAGCACGTCAACCCCAGTATACCACATCGATCCAATTCACTCTATTCCTTGCCCGCCTTTCACCCTCCTGCATGTTCAGGCCCCGATCACTCAAAATCTTTTTCACTCCATCTTTCCACCTCCAATTTGGTCTTCCACTTCTCCTTGTTCCATCCTCTTGGTCAATCTTTCCTCACTCATTCTCTCCATGTGCCCAAACCATTTCAAAACACCCTCTTCTGCTCTCTCAACAACGCTCTTATATGGGAGGGTATTGATTGAGAGGGTGAAGGCATGTACAGAGCATCAGATTGGGGAAGAGCAGTGTGGTTTCAGAAGTGGTAGAGGATGTGTGGATCAGGTGTTTGCTTTGAAGAATGTATGTGAGAAATACTTAGAAAAGCAAATGGATTTGTATGTAGCAATTATGGATCTGGAGAAGGCATATGATAGAGTTGATAGAGATGCTCTGTGGAAGAATATATGGTGTGGGAGGCAAGTTGTTAGAAGCAGTGAAAAGTTTTTATCGAGGATGTAAGGCATGTGTACGTGTAGGAAGAGAGGAAAGTGATTGGTTCTCAGTGAATGAAGGTTTGCGGCAGGGGTGTGTGATGTCTCCATGGTTGTTTAATTTGTTTATGGATGGGGTTGTTAGGGAGGTGAATGCAAGAGTTTTGGAAAGAGGGGCAAGTATGAAGTCTGTTGGGGATGAGAGAGCTTGGGAAGTGAGTCAGTTGTTGTTCGCTGATGATACTGCGCTGGTGGCTGATTCATGTGAGAAACTGCAGAAGCTGGTGACTGAGTTTGGTAAAGTGTGTGAAAGAAGAAAGTTAAGAGTAAATGTGAATAAGAGCAAGGTTATTAGGTACAGTAGGGTTGAGGATCAAGTCAATTGGGAGGTAAGTTTGAATGGAGAAAAACTGGAGGAAGTAAAGTGTTTTAGATATCTGGGAGTGGATCTGGCAGCGGATGGAACCATGGAAGCGGAAGTGGATCATAGGGTGGGGGAGGGGGCGAAAATTCTGGGAGTCTTGAAGAATGTGTGGAAGTCGAGAACATTATCTCGGAAAGCAAAAATGGGTATGTTTGAAGGAATAGTGGTTCCAACAATGTTGTATGGTTGCGAGGCATGGGCTATGGATAGAGTTGTGCGCAGGAGGATGGATGTGCTGGAAATGAGATGTTTGAGGACAATGTGTGGTGTGAGGTGGTTTGATCGAGTAAGTAACGTAAGGGTAAGAGAGATGTGTGGAAATAAAAAGAGCGTGGTTGAGAGAGCAGAAGAGGGTGTTTTGAAATGGTTTGGGCACATGGAGAGAATGAGTGAGGAAAGATTGACCAAGAGGATATATGTGTCGGAGGTGGAGGGAACGAGGAGAAGTGGGAGACCAAATTGGAGGTGGAAAGATGGAGTGAAAAAGATCATGTGTGATCGGGGCCTGAACATGCAGGAGGGTGAAAGGAGGGCAAGGAATAGAGTGAATTGGATCGATGTGGTATACCGGAGTTGACGTGCTGTCAGTGGGTTGAATCAGGGCATGTGAAGCATCTGGGGTAAACCATGGAAAGCTGTGTAGGTATGTATATTTGCATGTGTGGACGTATGTATATACATGTTTATGGGGGTGGGTTGGGCCATTTCTTTCGTCTGTTTCCTTGCGGTACCTCGCAAACGCGGGAGACAGCGACAAAGCAAAAAAAAAAATATATATATATATATATATATATATATATATATATATATATATATATATATATATATACATATATATTTACAAACCTGCGTGTTTGTTGTGTCTATGTTACAGAAAGTTGTATGTTATAGGCAAGCCATGTGTTGATCTGGTCGGGGGGGTCTCAAGAGATTCCTTGGCCACTCCTACGCCACCTGGGATTTCACACTCCCACGTCAAATGGTAAATTTGCTGTGCATGTCGCATCAGTCCGCTAATTATTCCTCAGGTAACACTGTCAAGTGACCCGGGGTCTGCCACGAGGTCATACCTGGGAAAGGTGGGTGCCCTCTCATCCTTGTTGCGTCATCAGAAATGAGGGCTGGACCTTAGTCCTCCAGCCAATCACAGTCGGGATGAGGGTGTGACAATCAGTCTTTTGATCAATCAAGAGTAATTGTGGCTGCTCCCAGCTGGCTGCCCCTTCAAATAAAAGGCCCTGATGACTGCTTGGCCATGATTCCTTCAGCCATCACACGCCCAGCAAGTAATGCAGGTTTTCCTTGTCTCAAATCCTGTAGCCACCGCTGTCTGCTGTGGCTATTATGTATTGTACTGTGTCACAGAATTGCCCAACGAAAAAGTGTATCCTGTATCATGCTTCTATTGTCAAATTGTTCTAAAGGAAAGAGTCTCTCGGTCTGAAATCTTACCTGGAATGTGGAATGTTGAATGTTGTGTTAACGAAGATATTTGTACCAAAGAAATGTGCCTTTGTTATCTTGTACTCTTTATTCTTGCATTATATGTAGATTTAACCCTGATGTTTACTTTCATCTTATAATGTTAAGATTGCATTATCCAGTGTGCATAACAAATAAAACTGACGACAATGCCAGGATCGTAACAAATAATTGGTAACCTTGCCCGGATTTTTCTTAACTTAATGGAGTCTCTTTCCTTGATTCGTTAATCATGTTGTTGACCAGTGTCGCTGATGATGATATTAGTGTTGACAATAACGTCTCATCATCGTGGTCAGCTGAACCTTTAGTTCCTCCCCAGCTTTCTAGAGATGTTAATATTAATCCAGAATGCTTGTGACTTCGACTAGAGATTGCTAAGATTAATGCAAAGGTTTGAATGGAAGAAGTGAGGAAAGAATAAGCTAAACTACAGAAGTATACTGAATTAGCTAGGATTACACATGTACAGGTACAGAGGGAGTGCACTGAACAGATGAGATTATCTCTGGAACAAGAGAAAATACGACAGGGCGTGTCAGTCAGTACCAGCATTTCATTTCATGAGACATGCACGTTTTGTGCCAAAGTTCTGTGAAAATGACGTAACTAAATTTCTCCGTATGTTTCAAAATGTTGCCAATCAGCTCCTTTGGCCAAAGTCATCTTAGTCAATTTTGTTACAACCTGTCCTTGTAGGTAATGCTCAGACCACATATGCCGCATTGTCTAGTGACCAGAGTACTGATAACGAGGTCATGAAGGATGTTGTGCTGAAAGCTTATGAGTTATCTCCAGAAGCTACACTCCAAACAAGTTTGTGCATTTGCGCAACTTAGAGAATTAATAATACTTGAAGAATGTAAGAATAGTGTACTCCCTAAGTGCTTATCATTCAACTGATCGAGAAAAGAAGTCTGTTGACAAAGCTGGGGGTACTAGTGGATCAGTATGCGCCGACTCACACACTTGGTACGCAAAAGACGTTCAAAGGTTTCTGATGGCAATGGAAAATCCAGTAATAATGTAACCCCACCTGAATCTGCTTCCTTAACGGAGGCTCCTAGGAGTCAGAGGAACAACCCCGAGAGGGTGAAGGTTTGTTATAATTAAGGCAAGTTTGGGCACCAGGTGAGGGAGTGCTGGGCTCAGGTGAAGGAATCCAGAGACTCTACCAGGGGTAGGCCAGTGAAACTCTTCTCAACTTTAGGGCCACTTAGTTATGTAAGTGAGGCTAACCCTGCTCTTACGAAAGTGGGGGGCTGTGAGAGTGGCAATCAGTCTGTAGTAGAGGACCTGTTATGGGGGTACTACAATGCGTTCCTGTTAAAGGGCTATGTTAGTAGATGTGGGGTATGAATAAAAGTGACCGTACTGCGGGATCTGATGCGCTGCAGTCCCTGATGTTGGATGGCTTGGTGCCAAGAGGAGAGTCTGAAGACTGAGTCTTGTTAGACGGGCTGTGGAGGCTCAAAAAAGCTCCACTAGTTGATTCTCTTGTGGGGATTGTGGATAGTTTGCCTGTTTCAGGAGTGGATGTAGTGTTAGGCAATGACAAAGCAGGAGGAAAGATGAATCCAGTGCTGGTGTTGCCTACGGGACCGGTGGAGTCCACAGAGACAGAACTTGAGGAAGAGGTACCAGAGATAGTCCCCGAGTAAGCGGATACCAGATCCATGGCAGTTAGCACAATAGGCTGGGTGCCTCAGGACATAGCCACTGAGACATGGAGACTGGAACCACTCAATGAGAGTGATACCAGAGAGAAGCTGTGTGATACTCTCTCTGCTGATGTAGACTCCATTGAGTCAGTGGAACTGAAACCACTCTCTGAGTGATACCAGTGAGAGGAAGTCGTGCGATACCCTCTCCGCTGGTGTAGGCTTCATTGAGAAAGAGAAACTGAGGACACTCCCTGAGAGTGAAACTAGAGAGGAAGCTGTGACTCTATCCACTGGTGTAGACTCCGTTGAGATGGAGGAACTGAGGAAACTCCCTGAGTGAGACCAATGTGAGGAAGCTCTGAGATATCCTCTCCACTGGTGTAGAATCCGGTGAGACAGAGAGACTAAGGACATTCTCTGAGAATGAGACCAGTGAGAGGAAACTGTGTGATACCCTCTGTGGTGGTCTGGACTCCGTTGAGATGGGGGAACTGAGTAAACTTTCTGAGAGCTGGCCAGTGAAGTCATACTGTGTGATAACTTCTTGGCTGGTCTGGACTCTACTGAGTCAGAGGAACTGAGGACATTCTCTGAGAATGAAGACGGTGAAGTGGAGCTGTGTGATGCCCACTTTGCTGGTGTAGACTCTGTTGAGGCAGAGAGATTGAGGACACCCTCTGAGGATGAAACTGTTGGGGAGAAGCCGTGTGATACCTCCTTTGCTGGTTTCGAATCTGAACAAGAGTCAGTGAGTGAGGCTGATGATTTGTCTCAGGCCCATTCAAGAGAGACCCAGGAACAAATGAAGAGCAGGCATGACAGATAGCCTCGATTGAAGAGCTTTGAGATGGCCAACAAGGTGTTGCCTTTATCACCCTAACCGGTGTGTAAACCACATGTTATTCATGATTCTAGCTTGCAAGACCCACCTTCTGGTGGGAGCTGTGTATGACGTGGAGGACGATATAACTACAGGTGCCCTAGGAACCTGCCGGATGCGTTGACAGAAAGGAGAAGCTTACACACCTGACTGAGAAGAGGTAGGTGGAGATGTCTGCCCTGCTGTCAACACACCCAGAGGTCACCTAAAGCTCACCTGGATGGGTCTCCCTGATGAAATCTCATGTAGGTGTGGGAGATGCCTGGCCTATTGAACAGGTTCCTTACATGTCCCCATCGAGCTACCATTCTTGAGGAGGAGCTGGGCTACATGCTGGAGCACGATCTGATGGAGCTGTGTCAGTCACCACAGAGCTCACTCATAACCCTATACCCAAGCCCGACAGGACCTATCAGTTCTGCATCAACTACCACCAAGTCAGCAAGGTAATGAGGACTGCCAGTCCTCTCCTTCCACCAACAGCAAAGGTCCAAGCATTAACCCCTAAGTATGCCCCCCAATCTAGAAGAGAGCTGAAGTGTTTCCTGGGTATGGTTGGTTATTACAGGCTGTTAATTATTAACTTTTCCACAATTGCAGCCCCTCTCACAAATCTTTAGATAAATGATGTCAGATCTATTTGGAAAGAGCAGTGTGAGACAGCCTCTCGTCAGTTAAGAGTCATACTTTTTAACTGTTCCGTTTTGCAAGCTATGATCAGGTTAGCTGTAGATGCCAGTGATGTAGGAACTGGTGCTGTCCTATTGCAGGAGGACGGAAAGAGGGTTGATCACCCTGTTAGCTTTGGTAAGGTTAAGCCCAAAGAGAATGCCCAACCATTAAGGAATTTCTGTCTTTGTTATTTGCATTATAACACGTTCTGTATATGTGTGCCCTTCAGGCGAACCATCTTAGTGTGTACTGACTACCATCCCCCTTAAAAATGTTAACAAGTTCTGGGATAGGAGTCAGAGGTTAACTAGGTGGGCTGTGTTCCTTCAAAAGTACAATTTAGAGGTTCCTATTATTGTCGGCACAGACAATGTGCTAACAAAGTGTGTATCCCATTCTTAATGTAAGAAAATTCTTCCTCCAGGAATTTTCTCCTTTCAGGAGAGGGGTGTTAAGAACTTGTGTGTTCATTGTGTCTATGTTATAGAAAGCTGTATGTTATAGGTTAGCCACATGGTGATCTGGGGGGTCTCTCTCTCTCTCTCTCTCTCTCTCTCTCTCTCTCTCTCTCTCTCTCTCTCTCTCTCAAGAGATTCATTGGCTGCTCCCATGCCACATGGGATTTCACACCTCCACGCCAAATGGTAATTTAGCCATGCATGTCGCATTGGTCTGATAATTATTCCTCAGGTAATGTTGTCAAGTGACCCAGGGTCAGCCACAAGGTCATAACCGGGAAAGGTGGGCGCCCTCTCATCCTCGTTGCATCATCAGAGATGAGGACCGGACCTTTGGCCTCCAGCCAATTACAGTCAGGATGAGGGCATGACAATCAGTCTTTCAACCAATCAAGAGTAACTGTGTTGGGATGAGGGCGAGACAATCAGTCTTTCGACCAATCAAGAGTAACTGTGGTCATTCCTCCCTATCATAGCCGAAAGCGGCAAGTCAGGGCAGGGCTGGCCACTCCTGGCTGGCTGCCCCACTCCATATAAAAGGCCCTGACAACTGCTAGGCTATGATTCCATCCGCTATCACGAGCCCAGCAGGTAATATAGGTTTTCTTGTCTCAAACCCCATAGCCACTGCTACCCACTGTGGCCACTGTGTATTGTAACTGTTCATAGAACTTCCCAACAAATATGTGTATCCTGTATCATGTTTCTATAGTATGGTTATAAAGGAAAGAGATCTGGTTTGAAATCTTACCTAGAATGTGGAGTGTTGAACATTAAGTGTTAACGAAAATATTTGTACCCACTTAATGTGCTTTTGTTATATTGTACTCTTTATTTCTTGTATTATATGTATATCTAACCCTGGTTTTTACTTTAATCTCAGAACATTAAGATAGCATTATCCAGTGTGCATAACAATATATATATATATATATATATATATATATATATATATATATATATATATATATATATATATATATATATATATTTATTTATATCTATTATACTTTGTCGCTGTCTCCCGCATTAGCAAGGTAACGCAAGGAAACAGACGAAAAAATGGCCCAACCCACCCACATACACATGTATACACATACACATCCACACACGCACATATACATTTCTATACATTCCAACATACACATACATATACATACACAGACATATACATATACACACATGTACATTATTCATACCTGCTGCCTTTATTCATTCCCATCACCACCCCGAACACATGAAATGACACCCCCTCCCCCTGCACTCGTGCGAGGTAGTGCTAGGAAAAGACAACAAAGGCCACATTCATTCACACTCAGTCTCTAGCTGTCGTGTATAATGCACCAAAACCACAGCTCCTTTCCACATCCAGGCCCCACAAAACTTTCCATGCTTTACCCCAGATGCTTCATATGCCCTGGTTCAATCCATTCACGGCACTTCGACCCCAGTATACCACATCGTTCCAATTCACTCTATTCCATGCATGCCTTTCACCCTCCTGCATGTTCAGGCCCTGATCACTCAAAATCTTTTTCACTGCATCCTTCCACCTCCAATTTGGTCTCCCACTTCTCCTTGTTCCCTCCACCTCTGACACATATATCCTCTTTTTGTCAATCTTTCCTCATTCTCTCCATGTGACCAAACCATTTCAATACACCCCCTTGTGCTCTCTCAACCACACTCTATTACCACACATCTCTCTTACCCTTTCATTACTTACTTGATCAAACCACCTAACACCACATATTGTCCTCAAACATCTCATTTCTAACACATCCACCCTCCTCCACACAACCCTATCTATAGCCCATGCCTCACAACCATGTAACATTGTTGGAAGCACTATCCCCTCAAACATACCAATTTTTGCTTTCCAAGATAATGTTCTCACCTTCCACACATTCTTCAACGTTCCCAGAACCTTTGCCCCCTCCCACACCCTGAGATTCACTTCTGCTTCCATGGTTCGATCTGCTATTAAATCTCACTCCCAGATATCACTTCTCCAGTTTTTCTCCACTCAAACTTACCTTCCAGTTGACTTGTCCCTCAACCCTACTGTACCTAGTCACCTTGCTCTTATTCACATTTCTTCTTTCACACACTTTACCATACTCAGTCACCAGCTTCTGCAGTTTCTCACATGAATCAGCCACCAGCACTCTATCAACAGTGGAAACAACTGACTCACTTCTCAAGCCCTCTCATCCACAACAGACTGCATACTTGCCCCTCTCTCCAAAACTCTGACATTCACCTCCCTAACAACCCCATCCATAAACAAATTAAACAACCAAGGAGACATCACGCACCCCTGCCACAAACTGGCATTCACCTGGAACCAATCACTTTCCTCTCTTCCTACTCATACACATGCCTTACATCCTCGATAAAATACTTTTCACGGCTTCTAGCAACTTACCTCCCACACCATATATTCTTAATACCTTCCACAGACCATCTCAATCAACTCTTTCAACTCTTTCATATGCCTTCTCCAGATCCATAAATGCCACATACAAATTCATTTGTTTTTCTAAGTACTTCTCACATACATTCTTCAAAGCAAACACCTGATCCACACATCCTCTAACACTTCTGAAGCCACACTGCTCTTCCCCAGTCTGATGCTCTATACATGCCTTGACCCTCTCAATCAATACTCTCCCACATAATTTCCCAAGAATACTCAACAACTATACCTCTGTAATTTGAGCACTCACCTTTATCCCCTTTGCCTTTGTGCAATGGTACTATGCATGCATTCCGCCAATCCTCAGATACTTCACCATGAGCCATACATACACTGAATATCCTTACCAACCAGTCAACAACACAGTCACCCCCTTTTCTAATAAATTCCACTGCAATACCATCCAAACCCGCAGCCTTGCCAGCTTTCATCTTTCACAAAGCTTTCACTACCTCATCTTTGTTTACCAAACCATTCTCCCTGGCCCTCTCACTCTGCACACCACCTTGACCAAAACACCCTATATCTGCCCCTCTATCATCTAACACATTCAACAAACCTTCAAAATACTCACTCCATCTCCTTCTCACACCATTACTTGTTATTACCTCCCCAATAGCCCCTTCACCGATGTTCCCATTTGTTCCCTTGTCTTACACACTTTATTTACCTCCTTCCAAAACATCTTTTTATTCTCCCTAAAATTTAATGATATTCTCTCACCCCCAACTCTCACTTGCCCTCTTTTTCATCTCTTGCACCTTTCTCTTGACCTCCAGTCTCTTTCTTTTATATATCTCCCAGTCATTTGCACTATTTCCATGCAAAAATCGTCCAAATACCTCTCTCATCTCTTTTACTAACAATCTTACTTCTTCATCCAACCAATCACTACCTTTACTAATCTGCCTAACTCCCACCTTTCTCATGATACAGACATCTTTTACGCAAGCCATCACTGCTTACCTAAATACATCCCATTCCTCCCCGACTCCCCTTACATCCTTTGCTCTCACTTTTTTCCATTCTGCACCCAGTCTCTCCTGGTACTTCCTCACACAAGTCTCCTTTCCAAGCTCACTTACTCTCACCACTCTCTTCACCCCAATATTCTCTCTTCTTTTCTGAAAACCTCTACAAATCTTCACCTTCGCCTCCACAAGGTAATGGTCAGATATCCCACCAGTTGCCCCTCCTCAGCACATCAACGTCCAAAAGTCTCTCTTTCACGTGCCTATCAATTAACACGTAATCCAATAATGCTTTTTGTCCATCTCCTCTACTTACATACGTATACTTATGTATATCCCTCTTTCTAAACCAGGTATTCCCAATCACCAGTCCTTTCAGCACACAAATTTACAAGTTCTTCACCATTTCCATGCTGGTGGGTGATTCGTGTGAGAAACTGCAGAAGCTGGTGACTGAGTTTGGTAAATTGTGAGAAAGAAGAAAGCTGAGAGTAAATGTGAATAAAAGCAAGGTTATTAGGTTCAGTAGGGTTGACGGATAAGTCAATTGGGAGATGAGTTAGAATGGAGAAAAATTGGAGGATGTGAAGTGTTTTAGATATCTGGGAGTGGATTCTCACACACATTCTTCAAAGCAAACACCTGATCCACACATCCTCTACCACTTCTGAAACCACACCACACTGTTCTTTCTAATTCTGATGCTCTGTACATGCCTTCATCCTCTCAATCAAAAAGCTCTCACACACATTCTTCAAAGCAAACACCTGATCCACGCATCCTCTACCACTTCTGAAACCACACTGTTCTTTCCAGTTCTGACGCTCTGTACATGCCTTCATCCTCTCAATCAAAAAACTCCCATATAATTACCCAGGAATACTCAGCAGACTTATGCCTCAAGTTTGAACACACCTTTATCCTCTTTGCCTTAGTACAATGGAATTAGGCGTGCATTCTGCCAATCCTCAGTCACTTCACCATGATCCATACATACATTGAATATCCTTACCAAGCAATCAACTGCAAATTCAACTGCAATATATTCTAAACCCAACGCCTTGCTGGATTTCATCTTTTGCATAGCTTTCACTACCTCTTCTCATATAACCAAATAATTCTCCCTGACCCTCTCACTTCACACACCACCCCAACCAAAACACCCTACATCTGCCACTCTATCATGAAACACATTCAACAAACCTTAAAAACACTCACTCCATCTCCTTCTCACTTCATCACTACCTATTATCACTTCCCCTTGCCCCCTTCACCGATGTTCCTATTTGTTCTAATATCTTACGCACACTATTTACCTCCTTTCAAAACATCTTTTTATTCTCTTTTAAGTTTAAAGATACTCTCTCATCCCAACTCTCATTTGCCCTCGTTTTCAACCCTTTACCTCCTGCTGCTTTCTTTTATACATCTCCCAGTCATTTGCACTTCTTCCTTATAAGTAATGTCAAAATGCCTCTCTTTTCTCTTTCACTTACAACTTTACTTCTACATCCCACCACTCACTACCTTTTCTAATCTGCCCACCTTCCACCTTTCTCATGCCACATGCACTCCCTGCACATGCCATCACTGCTTCCATAAATACATCCCATTCCTCATCCACTACCCTCATGTCATTTGCTCTCTCCCTTTTACCATTATACACTCAATCTCTCCTGATAATTTCTCACACAAGTCTCCTTTCCAAGCTCACTTACTCTCATGTCTTTTCTCCCCAACATTTTCTCTTCTTTTCTGAAAACCTCTACAAATCTTCACCTTAGCCTCCACAAGATAGTGATCAGACATCCCTCCAGCTGCCTCTCTAAGCACATAAACATCTAAAAGTCTCTCTTTTAAATGCCTATCAAATAACACAATTTAATAATGCCCTTTGACCATCTCTCCCACTCACATAAGCATACCTATGTATATCTCTTTTTAAATCAGGTATTCCCAATCACCACTCTTTTTCAGCATACAAATCCACAAGCTCTTCACCATATCCATTCACAACACTGAATACCCCATGTACACCGATGATACCCTCAACTGCCACATTACTCACCTTCACATTTAAATCTCCTATCACTAATACCCAGTCCCATGCACCAAAGCTACTGACACACTCACTTAACTGCTTCCAAAACACTTGCCTCTCATGATCTTTCTTCTCATGACCAAGTGCATAAGCACCAATAATCACCCAATTCTCTCCATCCACTTTTAGTTTTACCCATATCAATCTAGAATTCACTTTCTTACACTTTATCACACACTCCCACAACCCTGCTTCAGAGTAGTGCTACTCCTTCCTTAGCTTTTGTCCTCTCTCCAACCCCGGACTTTACTCCAAAGACTTTTCCAAACCATTCTTCTCCTTTACCTTTGAGCTTCGTTTCACTCAGAGCCAGAACATCAAGGTTTCTTTCCTTAACCATACTACCTATCTCTCCCTTTTTCTCATCTTGGTTACATCCACACACATTCAGAAACCCCAATCTGAGCCTTTGAGGAGGATAAGCACTCCTCTCTAGACTTCTTCTGTTTCCACTTTTAGAAAAGGAAACAAAAGAGGAGGGTTTCCAGCCCAACTCATCCCACCCCCTTAGTCGCGTTCTATGCCAAGCAAGAAATACATGGGAAGTATTCTTTCTCTTCTATCCCCTTGTATATCAACTGACTGTTCTACGTCTTCCATTTCATTCTTGTATCCCTCGTGACGATGTGATCATTACAAGAAATAGCACTTGGGAACTTAGGATGTTTCATATATATATATATATATATATATATATATATATATATATATATATATATATATTATGATGATAATCGCAGTTTCCCGCCTCAGCGAGGTAGCATCAGGAAACAGACGAAGAAAGACCCATTCACTCATATACACACATATGCATACACGCTCCTCCACATACATATACATTTATATACATTTATACATATATATACAGCGCTGGTGGCGGATTCATGTGAGAAACTGCAGAAGCTGGTGACGGAGTTTGGTAAAGTGTGTGGAAGAAGAAAGTTAAGAGTAAATGTGAATAAGAGCAAGGTTATTAGGTACAGTAGGGTTGAGGGTCAAGTCAATTGGGAGGTGAGTTTGAATGGTGAAAAACTGGAGGAAGTGAAGTGTTTTAGATATCTGGGAGTGGATCTGTCAGCGGATGGAACCATGGAAGCGGAAGTGGATCATAGGGTGGGGGAGGGGGCGAAAATTTTGGGAGCCTTGAAAAATGTGTGGAAGTCGAGAACATTATCCCGGAAAGCAAAAATGGGTATGTTTGAAGGAATAGTAGTTCCAACAATGTTGTATGGTTGCGAGGCGTGGGCTATGGATAGAGTTGTGCGCAGGAGGATGGATGTGCTGGAAATGAGATGTTTGAGGACAATGTGTGGTGTGAGGTGGTTTGATCGAGTAAGTAACGTAAGGGTAAGAGAGATGTGTGGAAATAAAAAGAGCGTGGTTGAGAGAGCAGAAGAGGGTGTTTTGAAATGGTTTGGGCACATGGAGAGAATGAGTGAGGAAAGATTGACCAAGAGGATATATGTGTCGGAGGTGGAGGGAACGAGGAGAAGAGGGAGACCAAATTGGAGGTGGAAAGATGGAGTGAAAAGGATTTTGTGTGATCGGGGCCTGAACATGCAGGAGGGTGAAAGGAGGGCAAGGAATAGAGTGAATTGGAGCGATGTGGTATACAGGGGTTGACGTGCTGTCAGTGGATTGAATCAAGGCATGTGAAGCGTCCGGGGTAAACCATGGAAAGCTGTGTAGGTATGTATATTTGCGTGTGTGGACGTGTGTATGTACATGTGTATGGGGGGGGGGTTGGGCCATTTCTTTCGTCTGTTTCCTTGCGCTACCTCGCAAACGCGGGAGACAGCGACAAAGTATAAAAAAAAAAAAAAAAAAAACATATATATATGAATATATTTTTTTTTTTTTTCATACTATTCGCTATTTCCCGCGATAGCAAGGTAGCGTTAAGAACAGAGGACTGGGCCTTTGAGGGAATATCCTCACCTGGACCTCTTCTCTGTTCCTTCTTTTGGAAAGAAGAAAAAAAAAAAAAAAAAAAAAAAAAAAAAAAAAAAAAAGAGAGGGGAGGATTTCCAGCCCCCCGCTCCCTTCCCTTTTAGTCGCCTCCTACAACACGCAGGGAATACATGGGAAGTATTCTTTCTCCCCATCCCCAGGGAATATATATATATATATATATATATATATATATATATATATATATATATATATATATATATATATATATATTTTTTTTTCCTTTGTCGCTATCTCCCGCGTTTGCGAGGTAGCGCAAGGAAACAGACGAAAGAAATGGCCCAACCCACCCAGATACACATGTATATACATACGTCCACACACGCAAATATACATACCTACACAGCTTTCCATGGTTTACCCCAGACGCTTCACATGCCCTGATTCAATCCACTGACAGCACGTCAACCCCGGTACACCACATCGATCCAATTCACTCTATTCCTTGCCCTCCTTTCACCCTCCTGCATGTTCAGGCCCCGATCACACAAAATCTTTTTCACTCCATCTTTCCACCTCCAATTTGGTCTCCCACTTCTCCTCGTTCCCTTTACCTCCGACACATATATCCTCTTGGTCAATCTTTCCTCACTCATTCTCTCCATGTGCCCAAACCATTTCAAAACACCCTCTTCTGCTCTCTCAACCACGCTCTTTTTATTTCCACACATCTCTCTTGCCCTTACGTTACTTACTCGATCAAACCACCTCACACCACACATTGTCCTCAAACATCTCATTTCCAGCACATCCACCCCCATGCGCACAACTCTATCCATAGCCCACGCCACGCAACCATACAACATTGTTGGAACCACTACTCCTTCAAACATACCCATTTTTGCTTTCCGAGATAATGTTCTCGACTTCCACACATTCTTCAAGGCTCCCAGGATTTTCGCCCCCTCTCCCACCCTATGATCCACTTCCATGGTTCCATCCGCTGCCAGATCCACTCCCAGATATCTAAACCACTTTACTTCCTCCTTTACTTCATACTTGCCCCTCTTTCCAAAACTCTTGCATTCACCTCCCTAACAACCCCATCCATAAACAAATTAAACAACCATGGAGACATCACACACCCCTGCCGCAAACCTACATTCACTGAGAACAAATCACTTTCCTCTCTTCCTACATGTACACATGCCTTACAACCTAGATAAAAACTTTTCACTGCTTCTAACAACTTGCCTCCCACACCATATATTCTTAATACCTTCCACAGAGCATCTCTATCAACTCTATCATATGCCTTCTCCAGATCCATAAATGCTACATACAAATCCATTTGCTTTTCTAAGTATTTCTCACATACATTCTTCAAAGCAAACACCTGATCCACACATCCTCTACCACTTTATATATATATATATATATATATATATATATATATATATATATATATTGTTGACTGGTTGGTAAGGTTATTTAATGTATGTATGACTCATGGTGAGGTGCCTGAGGATTGGCGGAATGCGTGCATAGTGCCATTGTACAAAGGCAAAGGGGATAAGAGTGAGTGCTCAGATTTCAGAGGTATAAGTTTGTTGAGTATTCCTGGTAAATTATATGGGAGGGTATTGATTGAGAGGGTAGAAGGCATGTACAGAGCATCAGATTGGGGAAGAGCAGTGTGGTTTCAGAAGTGGTAGAGGATGTGTGGATCAGGTGTTTGCTTTGAAGAATGTATGTGAGAAATACTTAGAAAAGCAAATGGATTTGTATGTAGCATTTATGGATCTGGAGAAGGCATATGATAGAGTTGATAGAGATGCTCTGTGGAAGGTATTAAGAATATATGGTGTTGGAGGCAAGTTGTTAGAAGCAGTGAAAAGTTTTTATCGAGGATGTAAGGCATGTGTACGTGTAGGAAGAGAGGAAAGTGATTGGTTCTCAGTGAATGTAGGTTTGCGGCAGGGGTGTGTGATGTCTCCATGGTTGTTTAATTTGTTTATGGATGGGGTTGTAAGGGAGGTAAATGCAAGAGTCCTGGAAAGAGGGGCAAGTATGAAGTCTGTTGGGGATGAGAGAGCTTGGGAAGTGAGTCAGTTGTTGTTCGCTGATGATACAGCGCTGGTGGCGGATTCATGTGAGAAACTGCAGAAGCTGGTGACTGAGTTTGGTAAAGTGTGTGGAAGAAGAAAGTTGAGAGTAAATGTGAATAAGAGCAAGGTTATTAGGTACAGTAGGGGTGAGGGTCAAGTCAATTGGGAGGTGAGTTTGAATGGAGAAAAACTGGAGGAAGTGAAGTGTTTTAGATATCTGGGAGTGGATCTGTCAGCGGATGGAACCATGGAAGCGGAAGTGGATCATAGGGTGGGGGAGGGGGCGAAAATTTTGGGAGCCTTGAAAAATGTGTGGAAGTCGAGAACATTATCTCGGAAAGCAAAAATGGGTATGTTTGAGGGAATAGTGGTTCCAACAATGTTGTATGGTTGCGAGGCGTGGGCTATGGATAGAGATGTGCGCAGGAGGATGGATGTGCTGGAAATGAGATGTTTGAGGACAATGTGTGGTGTGAGGTGGTTTGATCGAGTAAGTAACATAAGGGTAAGAGAAATGTGTGGAAATAAAAAGAGCGTGGTTGAGAGAGCAGAAGAGGGTGTTTTGAAATGGTTTGGGCACATGGAGAGAATGAGTGAGGAGAGATTGACCAAGAGGATATATGTGTCGGAGGTGGAGGGAACGAGGAGAAGAGGGAGACCAAATTGGAGGTGGAAAGATGGAGTGAAAAAGATTTTGTGTGATCGGGGCCTGAACATGCAGGAGGGTGAAAGGAGGGCAAGGAATAGAGTGAATTGGAGTCATGTGGTATACAGGGGTTGACGTGCTGTCAGTGGATTGAATCAAGGCATGTGAAGCGTCTGGGGTAAACCATGGAAAGCTGTGTAGGTATGTATATTTGCGTGTGTGGACGTGTGTATGTACATGTGTATGGGGGGGGGGGGTTTGGGCCATTTCTTTCGTCTGTTTCCTTGCGCTACCTCGCAAACGCGGGAGACAGCGACAAAGTATAAAAAAAAAAAAAAAAAAAAATATATATATATATATATCCCTGGGGATAGGGGAGAAAGAATACTTCCCACGTATTCCCTGCGTGTCGTAGAAGGCGACTAAAAGGGGAGGGAGCGGGGGGCTGGAAATCCTCCTCATTTTTTTTTTTTAATTTTTCCAAAAGAAGGAGCAGAGAAGGGGGCCAGGTGAAGATATTCCCTAAGAGGCCCAGTCCTCTGTTCTTAACGCTACCTTGCTAATGCGGCAAATGGCGAATAGTTTGAAAGAAAGAAAAAGAAAATATATATATATTTTTTTTTTTGCTTTGTCGCTGTCTCCCGCGTTTGCGAGGTAGCGCAAGGAAACAGACGAAAGAAATGGCCCAACCCACCCCATACACATGTATATACATACACGTCCACACACGCAAATATACATACCTAAACAGCTTTCCATGGTTTATCCCAGACGCTTCACATGCCCTGATTCAATCCACTGACAGCACGTCAACCCCGGTATACCACATCGATCCAATTCACTCTATTCCTTGCCCTCCTTTCACCCTCCTGCATGTTCAGGCCCCGATCACACAAAATCTTTTTCACTCCATCTTTCCACCTCCAATTTGGTCTCCCACTTCTCCTCGTTCCCTTTACCTCCGACACATATATCCTCTTGGTCAATCTTTCCTCACTCATTCTCTCCATGTGCCCAAACCATTTCAAAACACCCTCTTCTGCTCTCTCAACCACGCTCTTTTTATTTCCACACATCTCTCTTGCCCTTACGTTACTTACTCGATCAAACCACCTCACACCACACATTGTCCTCAAACATCTCATTTCCAGCACATCAACCCCCATGCGCACAACTCTATCCATAGCCCACGCCACGCAACCATACAACATTGTTGGAACCACTACTCCTTCAAACATACCCATTTTTGCTTTCCGAGATAATGTTCTCGACTTCCACACATTCTTCAAGGCTCCCAGGATTTTCGCCCCCTCTCCCACCCTATGATCCACTTCCATGGTTCCATCCGCTGCCAGATCCACTCCCAGATATCTAAAACACTTTACTTCCTCCAGTTTTTCTCCATTCAAACTTACCTCCCAATTGACTTGACCCTCAACCCTACTGTATCTAATAACCTTGCTCTTATTCACATTTACTCTTAACTTTCTTCTTTCACACACTTTACCAAACTCAGTCACCAGCTTCTGCAGTTTCTCACATGAATCAGCCACCAGCGCTGTATCATCAGCGAACAACAACATGCTCACATCCCAAGCTCTCTCATCCACAACAGACTTCATACTTGCCCCTCTTTCCAAAACTCTTGCATTCACCTCCCTAACAACCCCATCCATAAACAAATCAAACAACCATGGAGACATCACACACCCCTGCCGCAAACCTACATTCACTGAGAACCAATCACTTTCCTCTCTTCCTACACGTACACATGCCTTACAACCTCGATAAAAACTCTTCACTGCTTCTAACAACTTGCCTCCCACACCATATATTCTTAATACCTTCCACAGAGCATCTCTATCAACTCTATCATATGCCTTCTCCAGATCCATAAATGCTACATACAAATCCATTTGCTTTTCTAAGTATTTCTCACATACATTCTTCAAAGCAAACACCTGATCCACACATCCTCTACCACTTCTGAAACCACACTGCTCTTCCCCAATCTGATGCTCTGTACATGCCTTCTACCCTCTCAATCAATACCCTCCCATATAATTTACCAGGAATACTCAACAAACTTATACCTCTGAAATCTGAGCACTCACTCTTATCCCCTTTGCCTTTGTACAATGGCACTATGCACGCATTCCGCCAATCCCCAGACACCTCACCATGAGTCATACATACATTGAGTAACATACATACATACATGAGAAGATAAAGGAGCCATGGTCACAGCTTAAGCGTCACGTCATGAGAAGAACCATCATAATGGAGTTGCACGGACTGTGATCCTTGCTGCGGTTACAAGAATGTTCTTCCACCCACCAGTGATGCTACTACGTTTGTGAATCAAGAACCATTGCAACATAAACTTCGCCAGGTGGTAGAGTGTCCCACAGTGTATTGAGACAGACTTCCCCAGAACTTTTTTAAAGGGGAAGTAAATGTTTATAGTTGTGTTACTGGAGTGATAGTTTTCATACATGGTGCTCTGACAAGAAAATAGTGAAATTTGGAAAAAATTGTAGCTTAGACATTGAAGCTTATTCTTTTTTTCAAAGTGATAGAGATGGAAAGCAAAAAGGTGTTTTTCATAAATGTACTGGAAAAGTTGAGGTCCAGATAAATTTTTGGTCTGTCAAGGCTTTATTATGGCGGATGACCAACTACCTACCCTCATGTATCCAAGATATGGTTGTACTTTGTGTAATGAAGAAAACTGAGAAACATCATAAGCCAATATTCCTGTTTCATGATAACAGAAGTGGACCAGGCAGTATGATACAGTGGTTAAATTGATGAAAACTACTATTGACGTTTGTGTAAATAAATTATACATTTCCCTTTTCCATAGCCAGAGGTTGAACCATTATGTGACATTCATTTTTTTCATTTCAAGCTAGAAGTTTTCAGTTTTCTAAATTATTTCTTACATTTTTCATATGTATATATATGTATATGTGTGTATGTGTGTATATGTGCGTATGTGTGTGTATATGTATATATATATATGCAAATATATGTATATTATCCCTGGGGATAGGGGTGAAAGAATACTTCCCACGCATTCCTTGTGTGTCGTAGAAAAAATATATATATATATATGCCTTATTATTTTGCTTTGTCGCTGTCTCCCGCGTTAGCGAGGAAGCGCAAGGCAACAGACGAAAGAATGGCCCAACCCACCCACATACACATGTATATACATACATGTCCACACATGCAAATATACATACCTATACATCTCAACGTATACATATATATACACACACAGACATATACATATATACACATGTACATAATTCATACTGTCTGCCTTTATTCATTCCCATCACCACCTCGCCACACATGAAATAACAACCCCCTCCCACCTCATGTGTGCGAGGTAGTGCTAGGAAAAAACAACAAAGGCCACATTCGTTCACACTCAGTCTCTAGCTGTCATGTAATAATGCACCGAAACCACAGATCCCTTTCCACATCCAGGCCCCATAGAACTTTCCATGGTTTACCCCAGACACTTCACATGCCCTGGTTCAATCCATTGACAGCACGTCGACCCCGGTATACCACATCATTCCAATTCACTCTATTCCTTGCACGCCTTTCACCCTCCTGCATGTTCAGGCCCCGATCACTCAAAATCTTTTTCACTCCATCTTTCCACCTCCAATTTGGTCTCCTACTTCTCCTCGTTCCCTCCATGTCTGACACATATATCCTATTGGTCAATCTTTCCTCACTCATGCTCTCCATGTGACCAAACCATTTCAAAACACCCTCTTCTGCTCTCTCAACCATACTCTTTTTATTACCACACATCTCTCTTACCCTATTATTACTTACTCGATCAAACCACCTCACACCACATATTATCCTCAAACATCTCATATCCAGCACATCCACCCTCCTGCGCACAACTCTATCCATAGCCCACGCCTCGCAACCATATAATATTGTTGGAACCAATATTCCTTCAAACATAGCCATTTTTGCTTTCCGAGATAATGTTCTCGACTTCCACACATTCTTCAAGGCTCCCAGAATTTTCGCCCCCTCCCCCACCCTATGATCCACTTCCGCTTCCATGGTTCCATCCGCTGCCAAATCCACTCCCAGATATCTAAAACACTTCACTTCCTCCAGTTTTTCTCTATTCAAACTTACCCCCCAATTGACTTGACCCTCAACCCTACTGTACCTAATAAACTTGCTCTTATTCACATTTACTCTCAACTTTCTTCTTTCACACACTTTACCAAACTCAGTCACCAGCTTCTGCAGTTTCTCACATGAATCAGCCAATAGTGCTGTATCATCAGCGAACAACAACTGACTCACTTCCCAAGTAGAGACTGAGTGTGAATGAATGTGGCCTTTGTTGTCTTTTCCTAGCGCTACTTATTGCACACACAAAGGGAGGGAGGTGCCATTTCATGTGTGGCAGGGTGTCGGCGGGAATGAATGAAAGGCAGCATGCACGAACATGTACATGTGTATATATGTATATGTCTGTGTATGTATGTGTATGTATACATTGAAATGTTTTTTTGTTTTTTTTTTCATACTATTCACCATTTCCCGCATTATCGAGGTAGCGTTAAGAACAGAGGACTGGGCCTTAGAGGGAATATCCTCACTTGGCCCCCTTCTCTGTCCTTTCTTTTGGAGAAAAAAAAAGAAAGGAGAGGGGAGGATTTCCAGCCCCCCACTCCCTTCCCTTTTAGTCGCCTTCTATGACACGCAGGGAATACGTGGGAGGTATCCTTTCTCCACTACCCCATGGGAGAAATGTATAGGTATATATATGTGCGTGTGTGGGCGTTTAGTTATATACATGTGCATGTGGGTGGGCTGGGCCATTCTTTTGTCTGTTTTCCTGCACTACCTCATTAATGCAGGAGACAGCAACAAAGTATAATAAAATAATTTAATAAATAAATGAGTTTGGTAAAGTGTGTGAAAAAAGAAAGCTGAGAGTAAATGTGAATAAGAGCAAGGTTATTAGGCACAGTAGGGTTGAGGGACAAGTCAATTGGGAGGTAACTTTGTATGGAGAAAAACTGGAGGAAGTAAAGTGTTTTAGATATCAGGGAGTGTATTTGGCAGCGGATGGAACCATGGAAGCAGAAGTGAATCATAGGGTGGGGGATGGGGTGATAGTTCTGGGAGCGTTGAAAAATGTGTGGAAGTCGAGAACGTTATCTTGGAAAGCAAAAATGGGTATGTTTGAAGGAATAGTGGTTCCAACAATGTTACATGGATGCGAGGCATGGGCTATATATAGAGTTGTGCAGAGGAGGGTGGATGTGCTGGAAATGAGATGTTTGAGGACAATATGTGGTGTGAGGTGGTTTGATTAAGTAATGAAAGGGTAAGAGAAATGTGTGATAATAAAGAGAGTGTGGTTGAGAGAGCAGGAGAGGGTGTTTTGAAATGGTTTGGTCACATGGAGAGAATGAGTGAGGAAAGACTGACAAAGAGGATATATGTGTCAGAGGTGGAGGGAACGAGGAGAAGTGGGAGACCAAATTGGAGGTGGAAAGATGGAGTGAAAAAGATTTTGAGTGATCGGGTCCTCAACATGCAGGAGGGTGAAAGGCGTGCAAGGAATAGAGTTAATTGGAACGATGTGGTATACCGGGGTCGACGTGCTCTCAATGGATTAAACCAGGGCATGTGAAGTGTCTGGGTTAAACCATGGAAAGTTGTGGGGCCTGGATGTGGAAAGGGAGCTGTGATTTCGGTGCATTATACATGACAGCTAGAGACTGAGTGTGAACGAATGTGGCCTTTGTTGTCTTTTCCTAGCGCTACCTCACACACATGCGGGGGGAGGGGGTTGTCATTTCATGTGTGGCGGGGTGGCGACGGGAATGAATAAGGGCAGACAGTATGAATTATGTACATGTGTATATATGTATATGTCTGTGTATGTATATATATGTATACGTTGAGATGTATATGTATGTATATGTGCTGTGTGTGGACGTGTATGTATATACATGTGCATGTGGGTGGGTTGGGCCATTCTTTCATCTGTTTCTTTGCGCTACCTCGCTAACGCGGGAGACAGCGACAAAGTATAATGAAAAATATATATAATACATATACATATATATATATATATATATATATATATATATATATATATATATATATATATATACACACTACTGTATATGTTAAAATTACAACAAATGTGAGAAACTCACAATGAAAGATAAAAGGAAGCAAACCTGTTATCTATTGGCAACTTTATTACTATGAATATCACAATGTGAAGGGAATCCATTACAATTTTATGTTATCAAATCAAGGATAATCCCATGATGGGGACTACTGCAAATTTTGAAATGATAAAATTCATACTGCTATAGACAAATAAAAGAAATTACAAGCAATTAAGCAAATATTCTCAATAATTCATCAAAGAGCAGTGGAAAGTTACTTTTGCAACAATACATATTGGGTTATGGAAAAAAACTATTTTTCAAATGAGTATTTATATGAGTGCGCAGATTTCCTTTCTGAGTAAATCTAAGGGAACAATAAGGGCAAAGAAATGGCTTCTCTCTTGTGTGAACACGGATGTGACTCGTCATATGAGTTTTCTTCTTGGTGGTGTAGGCACAGTAGGGGCAATGGTGCATCTTGGTAGTGGCGGTGAAGCCCTCCCTCGCTCCTGCCACTCTTCTACCACCAGAGAACACCTGTAGGGACGACGCCCATCTTAGTAGAGCCAGGATGGCGTTTCGAAGATGTACTGAAAGCCTCCACATGTCCTATCAAATATTCATTATTGATGCTGTCTATAATATACATTCTATGGTCTTTCTCTGTTAATAAAGGTCTCCATTTTCTATAATGCATAATAAACATAACATGATCAGAATGTAAAGTAATGAATCAAAGTTTTCGGCCTAAAAATAACTATATGCAGACATTTTCTCTTATTCACATCTGATACTAAACAGCAACCTTTGAAATACCAATGACTTTAAAAAATGGGGTAGCTCACACATGCAGATGAAGGGGAATCAAGTGAAAAATTAGATTAAAAAAAGAACTATTGTATAATTTTCTCACTGCTGCTAATCAATTAATTCTTTAATCATCACTGTCATTAAAATCATCAGTACTGCCCAGTTTACCCTGAACATGAACATTAAATGTCCTTGGATACACAACTAAAAGGGTCTAAATGTATATAATTGCAAGGTTACATATGAGGGCAACTAAAAACATCCATTCCATAAGGGGGTATCCATTATTCTACCTCTTGTGGGTAACACACAAATCCTTTGATTTAATCTAAAATTGAAATAAAATTTGATAGCATATCAATTGGTAGATTTTTCTTTAAAAGTGGCATTTTACAGTCACTTCAACTGACTTACATTTCGCATTAATTGAAATCTTTTGTTATTCAATATCAAAATTCCTCAACTTAATTTCTTTGATACTGTGCTTCCTGGGTTCAAAATAAATATTCACGTATGATGCAATGAAACACTACAAAGCTAAGGGTATATGAGTCAAAGTATCACAGTAAAACTTCACCTCCTATTACTCCATATATATATGGAGTAATAGGAGTAAATAGGAGTAAACCATGGAAAGGTCTGTAGGGCTTGTATGTAAAAAGGGAGCTGTGGTTTTGGTGCATTACACATGACAGGTACCAGCGCTACCTTGCTGAAGCAGGGGGTAGCGATGCTGTTTCCCATGGGGTGGGGTAGCACCAGGAATGGATGACAGCAAGCAAGTATGAATATGCACATGTGTATATATGTACATGTCTGTGTATTTCTATGTATATGATGATATGTATATGCATGTATAGGTGTGTGTATGAGCATCTATGTATGTATATATATATGTATATATATATGTATATATATATATATATATATATATATATATATATATATATATATATATATATATATATATATATATATATATATATGATAGAGTTGATAGAGATGCTCTGTGGAAGGTATTAAGAATATATGGTGTGGGAGGAAAGTTGTTAGAAGCAGTGAAAAGTTTTTATCGAGGATGTAAGGCATGTGTACGTGTAGGAAGAGAGGAAAGTGATTGGTTCTCAGTGAATGTAGGTTTGCGGCAGGGGTGTGTGATGTCTCCATGGTTGTTTAATTTGTTTATGGATGGGGTTGTTAGGGAGGTAAATGCAAGAGTTTTGGAAAGAGGGGCAAGTATGAAGTCTGTTGGGGATGAGAGAGCTTGGGAAGTGAGTCAGTTGTTGGTCGCTGATGATACAGCGCTGGTGGCTGATTCATGTGAGAAACTGCAGAAGCTGGTGACTGAGTTTGGTAAAGTGTGTGGAAGAAGAAAGTTAAGAGTAAATGTGAATAAGAGCAAGGTTATTAGGTACAGTAGGGTTGAGGGTCAAGTCAATTGGGAGGTGAGTTTGAATGGAGAAAAACTGGAGGAAGTGAAGTGTTTTACATATCTGGGAGTGGATCTGGCAGCGGATGGAAACATGGAAGCGGAAGTGGATCATAGGGTGGGGGAGGGGGCGAAAATTCTGGGGGCCTTGAAGAATGTGTGGAAGTCGAGAACATTATCTCGGAAAGCAAAAATGGGTATGTTTGAAGGAATAGTGGTTCCAACAATGTTGTATGGTTGCGAGGCGTGGGCTATGGATAGAGTTGTGCGCAGGAGGATGGATGTGCTGGAAATGAGATGTTTGAGGACAATGTGTGGTGTGAGGTGGTTTGATCGTGTAAGTAACTTAAGGGTAAGAGAGATGTGTGGAAATAAAAAGAGCGTGGTTGAGAGAGCAGAAGAGGGTGTTTTGAAATGGTTTGGTCACATGGAGAGAATGAGTGAGGAAAGATTGACCAAGAGGGTATATGTGTCGGAGGTGGAGGGAACGAGGAGAAGAGGGAGACCAAATTGGAGGTGGAAAGATGGAGTGAAAAAGATTTTGTGTGATCGGGGCCTGAACATGCAGGAGGGTGAAAGGAGGGCAAGGAATAGAGTGAATTGGATCGATGTGGTATACCGGGGTTGACGTGCTGTCAGTGGATTGAATCAGGGCATGTGAAGCGTCTGGGGTAAACTATGGAAAGCTGTGTAGGTATGTATATTTGTGTGTGTGGACGTATGTATATACATGTGTATGGGGGTGGGTTGGGCCATTTCTTTCGTTTGTTTCCTTGCGCTACCTCGCAAACGCGGGAGACAGCAACAAAGCAAAAAAAAAATATATATATATATATAGTGCCATTGTACAAAGGCAAAGGGGATAAGAGTGAGTGCTCAAATTACAGAGGTATAAGTTTGTTGAGTATTCCTGGTAAATTATATGGGAGGGTATTGATTGAGAGGGTGAAGGCATGTACAGAGCATCAGATTGGGGAAGAGCAGTGCGGTTTCAGAAGTGGTAGAGGATGTGTGGATCAGGTGTTTGCTTTGAAGAATGTATGTGAGAAATACTTAGAAAAGCAAATGGATTTGTATGTAGCATTTTTATTTCCACACATCTCTCTTACCCTTAGGTTACTCACTCGATCAAACCACCTCACACCACACATTGTCCTCAAACATCTCATTTCCAGCACATCCATCCTCCTGCGCACAACTCTATCCATAGCCCACGCCTCGCAACCATACAACATTGTTGGAACCACTATTCCTTCAAACATACCCATTTTTGCTTTCCGAGATTATATATATATATATATATATATATATATTTTTTTTTTTTGCATTGTCGCTGTCTCCCGCGTTTGCGAGGTAGCACAAGGAAACAGACGAAAGAAATGGCCCAACCCACCCCCACACATATGTATATACATATGTCCACACACGCAAATATACATACCTACACAGCTTTCCATGGTTTACCCCAGACGCTTCACATGCCTTGATTCAATCCACTGACAGCACGTCAACCCCGGTATACCACATCGCTCCAATTCACTCTATTCCTTGCCCTCCTTTCACCCTCCTGCATGTTCAGGCCCCGATCACACAAAATCTTTTTCACTCCATCTTTCCACCTCCAATTTGGTCTCCCTCTTCTCCTCGTTCCCTCCACCTCCGACACATATACCCTCTTGGTCAATCTTTCCTCACTCATTCTCTCCATGTGACCAAACCATTTCAAAACACCCTCTTCTGCTCTCTCAACCACGCTCTTTTTATTTCCACACATCTCTCTTACCCTTACGTTACTTACCCGATCAAACCACCTCACACCACACATTGTCCTCAAACATCTCATTTCCAGCACATCCATCCTCCTGCGCACAACTCTATCCATAGTCCACGCCTCGCAACCATACAACATTGTTGGAACCACTATTCCTTCAAACATACCCATTTTTGCTTTCCGAGATAGTGTTCTCGACTTCCACACATTCTTCAAGGCTCCCAGAATTTTCGCCCCCTCCCCCACCCTATGATCCACTTCCGCTTCCATGTTTCCATCCGCTGCCAGATCCACTCCCAGATATCTAAAACACTTCACTTCCTCCAGTTTTTCTCCATTCAAACTCACCTCCCAATTGACTTGACCCTCAACCCTACTGTACCTAATAACCTTGCTCTTATTCACATTTACTCTTAACTTTCTTCTTTCACACACTTTACCAAACTCAGTCACCAGCTTCTGCAGTTTCTCACATGAATCAGCCACCAGCGCTGTATCATCAGCGAACAACAACTGACTCACTTCCCAAGCTCTCTCATCCACAACAGACTTCATACTTGCCCCTCTTTCTAAAACTCTTGCATTCACCTCCCTAACAACCCCATCCATAAACAAATTAAACAACCATGGAGACATCACACACCCCTGCCGCAAACCTACATTCACTGAGAACCAATCACTTTCCTCTCTTCCTACACGTACACATGCCTTACATCCTCGATAAAAACTTTTCACTGCTTCTAACAACTTGCCTCCCACACCATATATTCTTAATACCTTCCACAGAGCATCTCTATCAACTCTATCATATGCCTTCTCCAGATCCATAAATGCTACATACAAATCCATTTGCTTTTCTAAGTATTTCTCACATACATTCTTCTAAGCAAACACCTGATCCACACATCCTCTACCACTTCTGAAACCACACTGCTCTTCCCCAATCTGATGCTCTGTACATGCCTTCACCCTCTCAATCAATACCCTCCCATATAATTTGCCAGGAATACTCAACAAACTTATACCTCTGTAATTTGAGCACTCACTCTTATCCCCTTTGCCTTTGTACAATGGCACTATGCACGCATTCCGCCAATCCTCAGGCACCTCACCATGAGTCATACATACATTAAATAACCTTACCAACCAGTCAACAATACAGTCACCCCCTTTTTTAATAAATTCCACTGCAATACCATCCAAACCTGCTGCCTTGCCGGCTTTCATCTTCTGCAAAGCTTTTACTACCTCTTGTCTGTTTACCAAATCATTTTCCCTAACGATTTTTGCAGGGAAAAAATGAAATTGAGTGGGAGACGTATAAAAGAAAGAGACAGGAGGTCAAGAGAAAGGTGCAAGAGGTGAAAAAAAGGGCAAATGAGAGTTGGGGTGAGAGAGTATCATTAAATTTTAGGGAGAATAAAAAGATGTTCTGGAAGGAGGTAAATAAAGTGCGTAAGACAAGGGAGCAAATGGGAACTTCAGTGAAGGGCGCAAATGGGGAGGTGATAACAAGTAGTGGTGATGTGAGAAGGAGATGGAGTGAGTATTTTGAAGGTTTGTTGAATGTGTTTGATGATAGAGTGGCAGATATAGGGTGTTTTGGTCGAGGTGGTGTGCATATTTATATATATGTATATATTTATATATATATATATATATATATATATATACATATATATATATATATATATATATATATATATATATATATATATATATGTGTGTGTGTGTGTGTGTGGTGTGAGGTGGTTTGATCGGGTAAGTAATGAAAGGGTGAGAGAGATGTGTGGTAATAAAAAGTGTGGTTGAGAGAGCGGAGGAGGGTGTGTTGAAATGATTTGGATATATGGAGAGAATGAGTGAGGAAAGACTGACAAAGAAGATATATGTCTCAGAGGTGGAGGGAAGAATGAGAAGCAGGAGACCAAATTGGAGGTGGAAGGATGGAGTGAAAAAGATTTTGAGCAATCGGGGCCTGAACATACAGGAGGGTTAAAGGTGTGCAAGGAATAGAGTAAACTGGAATGATGAGGTATACCAGGTCGACATGCTGTCAATGGATTGAACTAGGGCATGTGAAGCATCTGGGGTAAACCATGGAAAGGTCTGTGGGGCCTGGATGTGGAAAGAGAGCTGTGGTTTCGGTGCATCACACATGACAGCAAGAGACTGAGTGTGAATGAATGAGGCCTTTTTGTCTGTTACTGGCGCTGCCTTACTGGAGGGGGATGCTACTTCGTGTGCAGTAGGGTGGCAACAGGAATGGATGAAGGCAGCAAGTATGGATATGTACGTGTGTACATATGTGTAGGTCTATGTATGTATACGTCGAAATGAATATATATGTATATGTACATGTGTGGGCGTTTATGTATATACATGTGTATGTGGGTGGGCTGGGCCATTCCTCGTCTGTTTCCTTGCGCTACCTCGCAAATGTGGGAGACGGCAGACAAGTATAATAAAAATATAATGTGTATGTGAGTGGATAGGCCATTCTTTGTCTGTTTTCTGACATTACTTCGCAGATGCAGGAAACAGTGATTAAGTATAATACAAATAATAATAATGAAAATAATAACAATAATAATAATCATAAGTGGGGGGGGGTGCGCCACTTCATGTGTGGCGGGGTGGCAACAGGAATGGATGAAGGCAGCAAGTATGAATATGTACAGGTGCATATATGTATATGTCTGTGTATGTACATATACGTATACATTGAAATGTATAGGCATGTATATGTGCGAGTGAGGGCGTTTATGTATATACATGTGTATGTGGGTGGATTGGCCCATTCTTTTGTCTGTATCCTTGCGCTACCTCACTAATGCGGGAGACAGCGACAAAGTATAATAAACATGGAGTGAAAAAGATTTTGTGTGATCGGGGCCTGAACATGCAGGAGGGTGAAAGGAGGGCAAGGAATAGAGTGGATTGGAGCGATGTGGTATACCGGGGTTCACGTGCTGTCAGTGGATTGAATCAAGGCATGTGAAGCGTCTCGGGTAAACCATGGAAAGCTGTGTAGGTATGTATATTTGCGTGTGTGGACGTATGTATATACATGTGTATGGGGGTGGGTTGGGCCATTTCTTTCGTCTGTTTCCTTGTGCTTCCTCGCAAACGCGGGAGACCGACAAAAAAAAATATATATATATATATATATATATATATATATATATATATATATATATATATATATATATATATATATATATTTTTTTTTTTGTCGGTCTCCCGCGTTTGCGAGGAAGCACAAGGAAACAGACGAAAGAAATGGCCCAACCCACCCCCATACACATGTATATATATATATATATATATATATATATATATATATATTTTTTTTTTCATACGGTTCACCATTTCCCGCATTTGCGAGGTAGCGTTAAGAACAGAGGACTGGGCCTTAGAGTGAAAATCCTCACTTGGCCCCCCCCTCTGTTCCTTCTTTTAGAAAATTAAAAAAAAAACGAGAGGGGAGGATTTCCAGCCACCCACTCCCTCCCCTTTTAGTCGCCTTCTACAACACGCAGGGAAGACGTGGGAAGTATTCTTTCTCCCCTATCCCCTATTTATGTTATTTTTTATTTTGCTTTCTTGCTGTCTCCCGTGTTTGCGAGGTAGCGCAAGGAAACAGACGAAAGAAATGGCCCAACCCATCCCCATACACATGTATATACATACACGTCCACACGCAATTATACATACCTATACATCTCAATGTACACATATATATACACACACAGACACACACACACATACACATGTACATAATTCACACTGTCTGCCCCTACTCATTCCCATCGCCACCCCGCCACACACAGAATAACATCCCCCTCCCCCCTCATGTGTGTGAGGTAGCGCTAGGAAAAGACAACAAAGGCCCCATTTGTTCACACTCAGTCTCCAGCTGTCATGTAATAATGCCCGAAACCACAGCTCCCTCTCCACATCCAGGCCCCACAGAGCCTTCCACGGCCCACCCCAGACGCTTCACATGCCCTGATTCAATCCATTGACAGAAAGTCGACCCCGATATACCACAATGATCCAATTCACTCTATTCCTTGCCTGCCTTTCACCTTCCTGCATGTTCAGGCCCCGATCACTCAAAATCTTTTTCACTCCATCTTTCCACCTCCAATTTGGTCTCCCACTTCTCCTCGTTCCCTCCACCTCCCACACATACATCCTCTTGGTCAATCTTTCCTCACTCATTCTCTCCACGAGCCCAAACCATTTCAAAACATATATATATATATATATATATATATATATATATATATATATATATATATATATATATTTTTTTTTTTTTCTTTCTTTCAAACTATTCGCCATTTCCCGCGTTAGCAAGGTAGCGTTAAGAACAGAGGACTGGGCCTCTAAGGGAATATCCTCACCTGGCCCCCTTCTCTGTTCCTTCTTTTCGAAAATTAAAAAAAAAACAAGAGGGGAGGATTTCCAGCCCCCCGCTCCCTCCCCTTTTAGTCGCCTTCTACGACACGCAGGGAATACGTGGGAAGTATTCTTTCTCCCCTATCCCCAGGGATAATATATATATATATATATATATATATATATATATATATATATATATTACTGACTGGTTGGTAAGGTTATTTAATGTATGTATGACTCATGGTGAGGTGCCTGAGGATTGGCGGAATGCGTGCATAGTGCCATTGTACAAAGGCAAAGGGGATAAGAGTGAGTGCTCAAATTACAGAGGTATAAGTTTGCTGAGTATTCCTGGTAAATTATATGGGAGGGTATTGATTGAGAGGGTGAAGGCATGTACAGAGCATCAGATTGGGGAAGAGCAGTGTGGTTTCAGAAGTGGTAGAGGATGTGTGGATCAGGTGTTTGCTTTGAAGAATGTATGTGAGAAATACTTAGAAAAGCAAATGGATTTGTATGTAGCATTTATGGATCTGGAGAAGGCATATGATAGAGTTGATAGAGATGCTCTGTGGGAGGTATTAAGAATATATGGTGTGGGAGGAAAGTTGTTAGAAGCAGTGAAAAGTTTTTATCAAGGATGTAAGGCATGTGTACGTGTAGGAAGAGAGGAAAGTCATCGGTTCTCAGTGAATGCGGCAGGGGTGTGTGATGTCTCCATGGTTGTTTAATTTGTTTATGGATGGGGTTGTTAGGGAGGTGAATGCAAGAGTTTTGGAAAGAGGGGCAAGTATGAAGTCTGTTGGGGAAGAGAGAGCTTGGGAAGTGAGTCAGTTGTTGATCGCTGATGATACAGCGCTGGTGGCTGATTCATGTGAGAAACTGCAGAAGCTGGTGACTGAGTTTGGTAAAGTGTGTGAAAGAAGAAAGTTAAGAGTAAATGTGAATAAGAGCAAGGTTATTAGGTACAGTAGGGTTGAGGGTCAAGTCAATTGGGAGGTAAGTTTGAATGGAGAAAAACTGGAGGAAGTAAAGTGTTTTAGATACCTGGGAGTGGATCTGGCAGCGGATGGAACCATGGAAGTGGAAGTGGATCATAGGATGGGGGAGGGGGCGAAAATTCTGGGAGCCTTGAAGAATGTGTGGAAGTCGAGAACATTATCTCGGAAAGCAAAAATGGCTATGTTTGAAGGAATAGTGGTTCCAACAATGTTGTATGGTTGCGAGGCGTGGGCTATGGACAGAGTTGTGCGCAGGAGGATGGATGTGCTGGAAATGAGATGTTTGAGGACAATGTGTGGTGTGAGGTGGTTTGATCGAGTAAGTAACGTAAGGGTAAGAGAGATGTGTGGAAATAAAAAGAGCGTGGTTGAGAGAGCAGAAGAGGGTGTTTTGAAATGGTTTGGGCACATGGAGAGAATGAGTGAGGAAAGATTGACCAAGAGGATATATGTGTCGGAGGTGGAGGGAACGAGGAGAAGTGGGAGACCAAATTGGAGGTGGAAAGATGAAGTGAAAAAGATTTTGTGTGATCAGGGCCTGAACATGCAGGAGGGTGAAAGGAGGGCAAGGAATAGATTAATTGGATCCATGTGGTATACCGGGGTTGACGTGCTGTCAGTGGGTTGAATCAGGGCATGCGAAGCGTCTGGGGTAAACCATGGAAAGCTGTGTAGGTATGTATATTTGCGTGTGTGGACGTGTATGTATATACATGTGTATGGGGGTGGGTTGGGCCATTTCTTTCGTCTGTTTCCTTGCACTATATATATATATATATATATATATATATATATATATATATATATATATATATATATATATATATATATATATTTTTTTTTTTTCATACTATCCGCCATTTCCCGCGACAGCGAGGTAGCGTTAAGAACAGAGGACTGGGCCTTTGAGGAAATCTCCTTACCTGGCCCTCTTCTCTGTTCCTTCTTTTGGAAAATTAAAAAAAAAAGAAAAAAAAAAAAAGAAAGAAAAAAAAAAAAAAAAAGAGAGGGGAGGATTTCCAGACCCCCGCTCCCTTCCCTTTTAGTCGCCTTCTACGACACGCAGGGAATACGTGGGAAGTATTCTTTCTCCCCTATCCCCAGGGATAATATATATATATATATATATATATATATATATATATATATATATATATATATATATATATATATATATATATTTATTTATTTATTTATTATACTTTGTCGCTGTCTCCCGCGTTTGCGAGGTAGCGCAAGGAAACAGACGAAAGAAATGGCCCAACCCCCCCCCATACACATGTATATACATACGTCCACACACGCAAATATACATACCTACACAGCTTTCCATGGTTTACCCCAGACGCTTTACATGCCTTGATTCAATCCACTGACAGCACGTCAACCCCGGTATACCACATCGCTCCAATTCACTCTATTCCTTGCCCTCCTTTCACCCTCCTGCATGTTCAGGCCCCGATCACACAAAATCTTTTTCACTCCATCTTTCCACCTCCAATTTGGTCTCCCTCTTCTCCTCGTTCCCTCCACCTCCGACATATATATCCTCTTGGTCAATCTTTCCTCACTTATTCTCTCCATGTGCCCAAACCACTTCAAAACACCCTCTTCTGCTCTCTCAACCACGCTCTTTTTATTTCCACACATCTCTCTTACCCTTACGTTACTCACTCGATCAAACCACCTCACACCACACATTGTCCTCAAACATCTCATTTCCAGCACATCCATCCTCCTGCGCACAACTCTATCCATAGCCCACGCCTTGCAACCATACAACATTGTCGGAACCACTATTCCTTCAAACATACCCATTTTTGCTTTCCGAGATAATGTTCTCGACTTCCACACATTCTTCAAGGCCCCCAGAATTTTCGCCCCCTCCCCCACCCTATGATCCACTTCCGCTTCCATGGTTCCATCCGCTGCCAGATCCACTCCCAGATATCTAAAACACTTCACTTCCTCCAGTTTTTTTCCATTCAAACTCACCTCCCAATTGACTTGACCCTCAACCCTACTGTACCTAATAACCTTGCTCTTATTCACATTTACTCTTAACTTTCTTCTTCCACACACTTATATATATAAGCTGTGGATGGTCGGCTTTGGTTCTGGTGTATGATACATGACAGTAAGAGCGTGGAGTCCACTGTGGAAGTGTGCAAAAGAGACCGTTGCCCGTCTGTTACTGAAGCTATCTCGCTCAGTCATATATATACATATATATGGCTCCTGGATAAATTTTACCCCTGTTTATTTATGAAATGAGATTTTCTGACACAATTTCAAAGCTATATTCTGGGTTGGGACATGGTTAGAGAGTATAATTGGTGTAGAATGCCTTCAGCTTCCTTCCTGGCATGAAATAGGGAGGTAGAACATAGTTTGTATATATATGTTGAAGCCATAGCCAAAATTTCCCTAAGTATATATAATATTGTTTCATTCCATATATTAATCATGAAGTATATATACATATTATAGAGATTATAACAGAATTCAAAATAATGCTCATTCCATCGATATTTAGGAAAAAAAAAAAAAGGATAGAACAAGCTTTGTAACAACACTGTTCACATACTACTGATGTTACAAAAGTTTTCTGTGGACTTCAGATTGCTACATTCACCGTTATACTGCTAAATTCTCATTGTTTTTATATAACTTGGAAAAAAGGGGGGGTTGTACAAGGGTGGACAGATAATTCTATTAAGAGGTTAGTTTATAAATGACAATCGTAATAGAACAAAAATGATAAAAATCAGACTATAACTATAAAGTTATATGCATCTAAAGGTACAATAATACGTTTACAAGAAAACAAGGTTTTATGTTTGCACTTTGCTAGAACTATGTTTTCTTTCACCATGAGATCAGCACATCAAAAATAAAGAAAGCAAAGAATCCCAAAAAACTATCAACCAGTAGCATTAACACTGCACTTTAGTAAAATCTTCAAGAGTCTTAAGAGGCAAAATGACTGAATTTATGCAACTAAACAATCTAAATAACCCAGGACAACTTGGTTTCAAGGTGGAAAGATCTTGCCTCTCTCAGTTGTTTGATCATTATGACAGGACTATTGAATTTGCTACAGCATTTGACAAATGTGACCGTGGCATCACTGTATATAAAATGCAAAAGATGGGAATACCTGTAAAATTAGGATATGGATATACAACTTTTTAACTAAAAGATCACATGCAGTTGCCGACCATGCCACCTCCAGTGCTTCCGTGATAAAAAGCTGTTCCCAACGAACTGTACTAGCATCCCTCCTGTTCCTCATTCTTATAAATGACTGACGCAAGCATGAGCTGCAGTTTCATATCCTTTGAAGATAATATGAGAATAAGTATAAGAATCACAACAAAAGAGGATGTTGAAAGGCTACACAGCAACATAAATACAGTCTCTCACTGGAAAACTGAGAACAACATGCTTTTCAATGATGCTTCTGGTATGGGGAAAAGTAAAGAAATCAAAAACAATAAGAAAACTGGTGAGGTAAAGATGCTATCATAAATCAGTCAAATAAACTGAAATGCCTCGTCTAACAACCTAATCTTTATCAAACACAACAAAACAATAGAAGGATGGTGGGATAGATTCTCAGGACTTTCATGAGAAGAAAAACCAATGATGATATCACACAAAGCATTAAATCTTTCACAGACTGAAATTGGCTGTGTTATAAGATCACTCGACACGGCAGGTGAAACTACAGAATTAAAATGTCTAAGAGAGCTTTCACATGGCCATATTAATGTGGTAAAAGAACCAAATTACTAGAAATGGCAGAAATTTCTGTGGCTATACTCCCTGGAGCACAGACAGGAGAGATATATCATCATCTATTCTGAGAAAATCCTTAAAAGTATGGTTCCCAACCAACATGCAGGAAAAATATCATACTGGCACAACTAGTATGGACAGCTGTAAAATACTACCTATAAAATCCAAAGGTAAGACATGCAAAAAAGAGAGAACACCTAAAATATCTGGGGCCCAAGGCTCTTCAAAGTCTTGTCTGCTATCGTCAAAAACACCATGCAATGCGCAACATAATATAAAGACAAACACTAAAGGCGGACAGACATGTGTTTGTGGCACTCCTGAGCTACCAAACGTCAATGTGATCGTGCTGCCCCCCAATATTTGCATTACATTTGATTGGACCTCTGACTTTGCACAAGAATATCAAATTCCAAGGAATATTATAAGGAGAGATTTAGATAACTTTACAGTAAAGTGAATAACAACTCAGTGATAATGCTTCCTGTACTGCCTATAGTCACAAAGTCAAAGATGTGATCAAGTAACATAAACACCACTATGACATTAAAATACACCACCACTCATCCCCATTAACTGGAGGGTAATGGCTATCCCGTTACCAGTGTTTGTGAGACGTCAAAATCGTTAAATGTATTTCTTGCCAGAGGTAAGTGCAGGTATTAGCATGGGAAAGCAGTTGAAACATTAATTACCAAGAGAAATGGATGCAGACCAGTAACTGAAATTAAACTATTGAAACATTTCAAGTTCCAAAGAATTAATACAACCTACCAACCCTGTTGCTATCAAATGTCAATTCCCTCCCCAACAAAATGGAGGACTAGCATCACCACTAGATCAAGTTCACAGCCTGGTCATAGCAATAGCAAAAGCCTGGCAGATTACTCCTGAAATTGATATCCTGAGTGACTACAAACTCTTCTACCACCTTCTTATATCAAAGCATGAGGAAGCTGACAGTAAATGTGCCTGAGGGTCTGGAGGTGTTATCTCAGATGGTTCACATCCTCATGCATGGTCAAAACACTCTTGACCTGATTCTTACTGACATGGCTGGCAATTACCTATCACCCAAACCTTTCCTCTCTCAGACACAGTACTCATTTATCAGTGTTGTGATCCTCTGCCCCTAACCATCTCCTAACACAAGTGAGCAGACACCAAAACTTATTGGCCATTTACTGACTCAGCAAAAAGGATTTTCGGTTGGTGGGTAACAAAACATTACTGGAATGAGATGACCAGTAAGAATGAGAACATCATGTGGGAGAAGAATCATGAAACCTGTAGCCAGGCCTACAACACTTTTTACAAACAGCTGACACTTCCTGAATCACTCACCACATTAAGAAGCCTATGCAACAATGAAATCATCCATTCAGCAGCAGCACTAATGACCTCGACAAGCAAATCTGCAACAAAGTGCAAAGTGAAATACAAACAACAAGGACAACCTATTATCCAAACAAGGAACAGGCCAAAAAAGCAGGCCAAAATTGGTCAGCGGTTTGAGAGAAAAAAAACTAACTGGCTGTGACCAGTGACAGCTCTCCCCTTTCCCTTGTGTAGACCAGCTTAGCAATGACGAGGCTGCACACCATAATAACAACCACTGTGCCAATCTTTGCCAAGAAGTACCACAACTCGACAACAGCTCTCTCCCAGCGCACCTACTAATCCCATCCCCCTCAAACACAGCAAATGAATTTCAAGTATCTAAGTGTTTTCAGAGCCTTGAAACAACACTCTACTACACCAACAGGTCTTCCAATGAAACTGTACAAGGAATTCTCCAATGAATCAGCTACACCACTAACTGCTGTAATTAATGCTACACGCCAAAAAAATCTAAATGCCCCACAGCTTAGAAGATAATGTATGTCACTCCTCTACCCAAATCCTCCAACCCCTGTTGCAATTACTCCAAATCCCAGTCTCACTTGTGAAAGTTCTGTCACTGACTGAGCCTGTGCTGACATTACTAATTCAGTAAAACCTCAGCAGTTTAACATGAAGTCTTTCTCTACCAATCATCGTCTTGTCAGCCTCCTAGACTTCATTTACTGCAATTTGGAGAAACACAAGACCTTGGTGGCACTCACCTTCATAGATCTAAATAAAGCTTTTAACTTGGTAAGCTATAACATCATCATGAAGAAAGCCATTGACCTGGGATTAAACGGGTGTCTCACCTCATGCTGGCAGATTTCCCGACCAGGTAATACCAGACCATCCGCTGTAGGGGAGATACATCGAAGTCACTACCCTCAAAATGTGGTGTACCACTGGGCACTGAGATGGGGCCGCTCTGCTTCTTCATCCATATCAATGAAGCTTTTAAGGACTCAAACCACAACTGGAAGTAAGTAAATGACTCCACCTTTTGCATCACTAACAACTCTCCTGCCTTCAGTACCCTTCAGCACATCAACAACCTTCATGAGTAGACTACAGCCATCGACGTCAACCTGAATCACACCATGACTGCAATGCATCACATTCACCAAGGTTCCGACAATATCCTGCTCCCTTACATCACACTAGGCCCTGACATTCTCCAGGAAGTCAGAGATTTCAAACTTTGTGGTGTCACTATTGAAGATGGTTTAAACTGGAAGAGTCATGTAAGCACTATCATCAAATCTTCCTCATACCTTCTCTACATTCTCCACCAACTGAAATCACTAGGTGTCTCAACAGTTGAGCTCAGGAATATCTGTATCATCTTCATTCTACCTAAGATCATGTATGCCTCCCCAGGTTGGTCCTCCTCACTAACAGATAAACTGAGGGACCAACTAGAAAGAGAGCAGAAAAGGGCATGCAGAATCATCCACTAATTACCAAGAGGCCTTCATGTCACTGAACCTGTCCACCCTCTCCAACCAACACTAGCAGCTCACACAGCAGTTTGGCAATACACTGCTCAAACCCCCCATCACAAATACCTCCTCTTCCTTGATGCCACTCTATCATAGACTGTCTTTGTCGCCACAACCAAATGCTCCAATCACAGCTCATAAAGACATATATATGAACAGTCCTATACCTACCACTGTGACCTTCAAAAACAGTTTATGAAGATACATAGCCATAAAAATAAACAGCTCAGTTTTCATCGCTTAAACGTTCTGTCAAGTTCATAATGTATAAACCATATCATTTACTCTGCAAACACCCCTGCATACCTGCCACCCTGGCTATTCAATTGTACCTCATCCATATGCTGATCTAGTGTGGAAATATCCAGCTCACCCTAACCTTAAGCTCTTGCAGTATTAGTTATTTAATAACTATCATAACCTCCCAGTTCTGTGATATCTGTAATACCTCAACAAAGTATCATGTCTAAATCCAATAAACCGTTATCTATGTATCTATTTATTTCTTTTATGACAGAGAAATCTAAGAGAGCCCTTGACAAGTATCTACAAGGTGTACCAAACCAACTAGGCTATAGGGGGTATGTAGGCCTGTGGGCTGTAGCATCCAACAGCTTGCTCAACCAATGATTCAACTCAGCCTAAGCACAGCCCAGGCTGTGAGAGGAGAAGATGCCTGAAGACTTTACCAGGTATGTATAAACAACGTAGAATACTCTGAGATATGAGGTTCCTTCTACAGCTTTGGAGCCTTATCATATGTTATACATTATAATCATGCCCCTCCCCATTAAAAAAATAATCCACAGTTTTGGCAATGAATGCAGCAAATAATACACAAACATTTTCCCCAGGTGGCTAATTTTTTGGCCATCTCAAGATGCTAAATGCCCTTTAACCCTCTTAGGATGGCTTAATTCTAAAAGTCATCTCCAACTGTATCACATTGGCCTATAGATCTTAGTGCATCAGAGGTCTTTAAATCTTTATGTACCATTACCATTTATGCTGAATGTGTAACCAGTGACTCCAACACATGATCCTTTAACTTAACTCACCATGCTTAGGGATTCATTGTATCAAAGTGTACTAAGAACCACTCTGATACAGAGTAGCAGCATCCCCTCCTGCCTTTACAGGATTATAGCTTCTATTGGCAGCAGTTTGCACTTCAGTTCTGTCTTGTTTCTTATAAGTTGCCACTGATTTGTGTATGATCATACTTGCCTGCTAAACAAGCTGCATCATTCTACATTACATTGTGATTTGTTATTCTCAGCTACTCTGGCTATACCCAAAGTGGATACGTGTCAGCAAGTTGCTATGGTAATGTTAGCTCCAATGGTGAGCACCTCAGATAGCGCTGCTCTGCAGGTCACCTACACCCACTGATACCAAACTGGGTCCCTCCTTCAAAAGGGGATGCTCTTCTATTGAGAAAGATGATCCTGCATGAGCTTGGAAGAGTCTATAACAAAATGGATGTAACATGTTACAAAAGGTGACCAAGTGACTTACTATCAATAATATTACTAGAAACCCTTTGGGCCCTTAAATGTAGGTGGGCTATCCAACCACACTATACAGACTGATACAAGTTACAGTTCCCTAACTTCTGCAGCCCAGCGATCAGAGGACTAGGATTGTTGATTTATCAATGGAACAAAAAAATCTAGATTACAAACTTTCAACCTTCTCCTGAATCAGCATAAGATTACCTGGGATATGAAGCTGGTGCTGTTCCACAAGCCATATTGTCAAATGTTCCTCCATCTCAGTAATGACACTGCTTCACTATCAAGTAATTATGGTAAACTGCACAAAAATTCATATCTCTAGCTTGAGGACTGTCCTAATCATAAAATTGTTAAGGCCCAACGAAGGCCCAATTTACAGTGGAGTTTCACCTTGCTCTGACCACTTTATTATGCCAAATTTCACTGATTGGTTTTGGCTTCAATGCTTTCTAAGTGTACCAGCATCAGTTGCACCTCTCTTGTGTTACTCAGCCAAAATGAGGGTTACCTAAGGGAAAAAAAATAAAGAAGAAATGCCTGTCAACAAAGGAAACAACTGATTCCTAGCTGGGGAAGAAACAATGTTCCTTTGGGGAAAGCTGTGTTCCTTGCAAGAGGCAAGGGTAGCATGCACCATTCTGCAGACAGCAAGAGCATATGATGATTTATATGTAAGTGAAGTGGTTATGGGAGTACTGACAAAATATGGCCAATGTTCATCCTTGAAAGCTTACTGAAAACTACCATAATGTTATAGAACAATGTTTATTTGATTTACTAATGCAGAACTATAGATTAAGAAAACAACATGCCTGTAGACAGGGGAGGCATTCTTTTTAAAAAAGCAATGCTCCTATGGAGGTAGCAAAGGTGGAGCACACTACTCTGCGGACAACAAGTTCCACCAAAATACAACTGTATTTAAGCTTCTGAACAATACCTGTACAATGTATTTGTTCTAACATAAGTCAAAGCATGATGAAATTGGCATTCCAAAAGTGTACACAATAAAAATTTTGATGTTTTGGTTGATGAACTCGTACCAATGGGACCACCAGCAGAAAAGAAAGACTTTGTATTTTTACCATAACAAAAGTAAGATAGGAGCACTGTTTCACTCATCAGTAATAAAGAGAGTAAAACGTATGCAATCAAGCTGAGAGAAAGGTGAGTCTTTCTAGGTGAAGGGTGAAGGTAGATCTACAGCAAATGAGGCCATGGCTTTTCAACCATGGCTATTCAATCTGTTTTTGGATGGGGTGGTGAGAGAAGTGAATGCAAGAGTTTTGGGGCGATGGGTAGGTCTACAGTCTGGCAGAAGCAGAGGTGCTTGGTAGGCAAGACAGTTACTGTTTGCTGATGATTTGGCACTGGTGGCAGATTCAAGTGAGAAACTGGGTAAATTGGTTTCTGAGTTTGGGTGTGAGTGAAAGGAGAAAATTGTGAGTAAATATGAATAAAAGGAAAGTTACCGTACTAGGTTTGGCATTGGAAAGAAACATGTGAGTTGGGAAGAAAATCTGAATGAAGAAACTTCAGAGGAAGTGAAATGACTTAGATACCTGGCAGTGGATATGGCAGCAAATGGAAATTTGGGATGTAAGTGAGTCACAGAATGGGTAAGGGGGTGAAGGTCCTGAGAGCACTGAGGAATACGTCACAGAAAAATTAGAAGGTGGTAATGGGCATGTTTGAACATACTGAAGTACTGACAGTGTTGTATGAATGCAAAGTTTAGGCTACAGAAGAGAGTGAATGTGCTGGAAATTAAATACCTAAGGACAATGTATGGTGTGAAGAGGGTTGATCGAGTAAGAAATGACAGGGTAAGATGAATGTTGTCAAGAAAGCTGTAGGGGGTGTGATGAATGGTTTGGAAATATGGAGAGAATGAGTGAGGAGAGGCTAACAAAGAGGATATATGCATCAGAAGCTGGGAAACATGGAGAAGAGGAGACCAAACTGGAGATGGATGGATGAAGTGGAAAGGGTTTTGAGCACTCAGGGTCCAAACATGGAGGAAGATGTAAGGCATGCATGCAACAGAGCGAACCAAGGTGTACAGGGGGAAACATGCTGTCAATGGACTGAACAAGGGCATATGATGTGTCAGGGAAAATATGGAAAGGTCTATGGTGCCTGGTTGTGGATAAGGGGTTGTGCTTTCAGTGCATTGCACACAATGGCAAGAGAATAGATGTGAGCAATTTCAGGCCATTTCTTCATCTGTTCCTAGTGTTTCCTTGCTAATGCAGGAAATGGGAAATATGAATGAGAAAATAAAAAAAAAAATAAAAAAAACTATTTCATTAAAAAAATGTAATCACTGAGGAGATACATAATGCCTTACACTGAGGCAATGGGTAAACCAACTAAAAAAGATTAGGAAACACTAGTCTAATATCTTACTGAACAATATTTCTAGGGGTCTGCTAATAGTTTCCACATATTCTTTCAGCACGTACATAAAGACTTCATGAGGACCATGGTCCTTGTATGGGTACAGTTATTTTATTAGCCTGATCATGTCATTTCTATCAGTTTCCATATCAAGACTTATATCCCCTTCTTGTGGTCTGCAACTGTCTTTATACAATCTTTTTGCACTTGTGACTATATTTTCTGTTTCACCTTACAGTTGCTTAACCCTTTGGACAAATTAGACTTAAGTTCATTCATGAGGTCTGTCTCCACAGTTCCCACAATGCAAGAGTATCAATCATGTAAATGGTCTCTAAATTCCAATTCCTTTCCATCAATACTAGGTCATCTGCATATGTATACAGAGCAGTCAACCTAAGGCACTTGCTACTAGTTAATTCTGGCCTCCTTGGGCTAGAGGTGGGACTGTTGTTCTCCTCCTGAATTGATCTGGCTCCTGTTTCTTGCCTTTTACCAGTTCTCTTTAGCCCTCTCTCTTCCCTCAGTCTGTCATTCTTGAGAAACCCTCTTTATTTTCTGATTCACCATGCAGATGTGTACCTCTGGACAGATTTGGTTAGATTTACATTCACTCATGAGGTTTGTCTCCACAGTTCCCATATTGTATCTATATCTACCTGTCTATATCTCTTGAGGCCTATTCCCTCTGAGAACTTCCATCAAGGGGTGGCCACAGCAAAATTTTCTTCACCATTTCTCTCCCTCCAGTATTCCTCCATCATCTATTTGCCCATGTCACAGGTGGCCTTCCACTCACATCAAACCCTTTAATTGTACTATCATACACTCTCCTTGTAAACTCCCACTCTTGCATTATTTCCACATGCCCAAACCACATCAAAGTATTACATTTCACCTATTCTACCATTCCACAATTCATTCCTTTTGCATTCCTTGCCATACTACGTCTCCAATGCCTTTCCATCAACTACTAGGTCATCTGCATATGTATACAAAACTCTCAACCTAAGGCACTTGCTACTAGTTAATTCTGGCCTTCTTGGGTGAAGTGGGAATGTTGTTCCTCCTTCCTAATTGATCTGATTCCTCGTTTCTTGCCTTTTGCCAGTTCTTTTTGGCTGTCTCTCCTCCCTGAGTCTCTTGAGACCCTTGACAAAGTCCCTTTTGAATTTCATTTTGGTAAGTTTCTCTGCCCACTTAAGTACCTGTGGATACACATCTCCATATCTAATTTACCTTGAGTGGCCTTAACCTGGTGATGTGTCTGTACTTCCTCATTCTTCTAAGTTCTTTTATTTCTCTGCTTACAGTCTAGTAACTGTTTCTTGGCCTTCTTTCACCATTTTTAACCTTTATTACTCTGCACACACTAGGGTAGAATAACACCAAACACTTATTGGATCAGTTAGAATCTGTCTAGGTCCCTTATCATTATTTCCTGCACTCATGATCTTGGCATCATCCATGAACAAGTTTGGGTATGAGTCCAATCCTTTTTACAACTCATTTACAAAGACAAAGACCCCTTCCCATTTTTAGAATGCTCTTGTGACTTGTGTGTTTTGTTCCCTTACCCTAGGGGAATTTTTTATCAAATGAAAGAGTCTCTCCCTTGTTCCTGCTTGAAAATCCAACTTCTTCAGCAAAGCCCTATGCAGTACAGTGTTAAATGCCACCTAGCAGCCCCCGAACAGTCTAAACATTCACTTCTCTAGTCTACAATGGGGCTCACCCCATCGAAAAAGTCTAAGAAATTTGTTAGACAAGACCTGCCTTTCCATGAATCCATGTACCCCCATACTTGAGTAGTTTCTCCTTTGCAAACAGTCATCCATCTGCTTTCTAATCAGTTTTTCCAGTGTTTTCCAGACCACAGTAGTTAAAGGAAATGGTCTACAGCTCATTGCAATGTCTCAACCTTTCTTTCCAATCCCTTGGCACTACTCCTTACTTTATAAACATACAGAAGAATTGGAGAAGCCTGTCACGTGTACCTACAAATTTCTTTAGCATGTATGAAGAAATTTCATCAAGGCCATTTACCTCACACAGGCCTAAACTTCTTAATAGCCTGGTCATGTCTCTTTTAGTAATTTCAATGCTTTGTATGACCTCTTACCTATTCCATTTCACTAGTGTTGGAGCTGTTGTGTCCTTAACTGTGTAAGCACTCCAAGGTTATTACTTGACTTCTCATGTATTTCTGTATCTTCTTCAATAACTTTTCCCTTTGAATCTCTTCACCTGATCAACTGTTTTCTGATAAACCATCTACTCATGGTAAATTTTTGTAAAAGTTTTGAGTTATTTTTTGCCTAGCCAATTAAAGTCGTTTCAATGTCTCTCTAGTCCACCCTCCCTACCTTTACAGTACTCATTTCTTGCCCTCTTTTATCTTTCAAAAGCTGTCTGGCTACTGTGATTCTTGTATCGCCATCAGAGTACATCTCACAGCTCTTCTGCATTTTTAAATCTTATACATATATCCATATCTCTCTCCTTATCAAAATTTCCTCCCCATTAGCAGCTAACAGTATCCATGCTATGACCTCCCCTTCACAGGGTTTACAGAACTTTCTATAGTACTGGTCTAAACTATGCTTTTGGAAATTCAAAGTCGAGGTCCAGAGAGAAATTGTTTAAATTTGCACAGTTATAATTATACTTCATTTCCTCTTTTAATCCTGTTTTTACTCTGATACTCTCTGTTTTATTTTCAACACATCAAAAACTAGCACTAAATGCCAATTCTTTTTTTCATCATATTTGATGTTTTCTACTTTCATGTTATTAAGTATGAAGATAAGGTCTGGAAGTAATGGTGTACGAGTTCCTCTGAGAAAAGCTGGCACATAAAATTCCCCAAATACATTCTAAGATCTCCAGTTTCCACAACCATCTACCTCTATGCGAATCTAAATTCTCCCGGTCTATTTCCTTTAAGCACAAATCCCCCATTATGAGGCCTTTAGCACCCTTGAGGGTGAGCGTTCTACTGCTTCCTTCACTATTTTATTGTAGTCAAAGCTCAAAAATCGAATTTCAAAAAAGACCATACAGCTTAAGAATCATTGCAGTTTCAGACCTAAAGCATATTACTCTTGCTACGATTCAAAATGTTGTAGTATCACAAAAATCAGACAAGGGTATTTCAAACTTGCTGAACAAACATATAATTTTCAAGACTTTGCATACTACTTGGTTTGCAAGATGGTAATAATCTTGAGATCATATTATTGTTCTAGATCACTGTCATTTCTTAGAGATTTGTACATCAACATTACCACTACAGAGCTTGTGTGTGTGCGTGTGTGTGTGTGTGTGTGTGTGTGTGTGTGTGTGTGTGTATATGTGTGGTGTGGCGTGGCATGGCGTGGCGTGGCATGGCAGTGGGCGTGGAATGGCATGGGTGTGGTGTGTACGGGCATGGTGTGTGTGGGTGTGGGTGTGGGTGTGTGTGTGGTGTGTGTGTGAGTGGTGTGATGTCTGTGTGTGAGTGGTGTGTGTGTGTGTGTGTGAGGTGTGTGTGTGTGTGTGTGTGTGCGTGTGTGTGCATATGCGTGCGCGCGCGCGCGTGTGTGAGAGTTATAGAACTACTGGAATGCTAGAGGGTGGGAAACAGTACAGTACACTACACAGTAAGTGAAAATATAAACATCTAATATGATTTTTGGTACAATCATACACAAGATTAGTTATTTTCCATGAATATAAGGAAATGAAAAGCTGGACTTTGCTGTTCATTATCTTATTCCTGAGAAATATAAGAAAACTTTTCCTAGAACATACACTAAGTAAAAAGGTGTAACTTGATATCTATTGTCATATTCCTCACACAATGTTTATGGAGAACAATTATGCACTATGCTTATGATGTCAGAATAACTAAAACTTTAACACTGGTGAATCTAAAACCTAAACATTAAACAACATTTGTTAAGAAGTCCATACGAAACTTTGAAAAAACCTTTTTTTACAAGACTGGTATGAACTCGAAAACCTGTTGTATGATGGTGTAATGGAAGACAAGGTATATACTGCATCTTTAGTCAGTAGTATCTGTTACTTAGAAAATCCACAATATCCACTATATTCAAAGTTCAGAACCATGATCAGTATCTAAATATAACAAATGTACTCAAAATGAGGCAAAACACAATGACTCAGACATCTATAATTTCAATGGAAAAGATGGGATTTCTGATGGATATCTCACTTGCAGACATGATGAATGCTTAAAGTTATACAGGATGAGGCTGGGCTAATTTTATAACTTTTTTTCTTTTTTTTTTTTTTTGCTGCTGTCTCCCGCGTTTGCGAGGTAGCGCAAGGAAACAGACGAAAGAAATGGCCCAACCCACCCCCGTACACATGTATATACATACGTCCACACACGCAAATATACATACCTACACAGCTTTCCATGGTTTACCCCAGACGCTTCACATGCCCTGATTCAATCCACTGACATCACGTCAACCCCGGTATACCACATCGATTCAATTCACTCTATTCCTTGCCCTCCTTTCACCCTCCTGCATGTTCAGGCCCCGATCACACAAAATCTTTTTCACTCCATCTTTCCACCTCCAATTTGGTCTCCCACTTCTCCTCGTTCCCTCCACCTCCGACACATATATCCTCTTGGTCAATCTTTCCTCACTCATTCTCTCCATGTGCCCAAACCATTTGAAAACACCCTCTTCTGCTCTCTCAACCCCGCTCTTTTCATTTCCACACATCTCTCTTACCCTTACGTTACTTACTCGATCAAACCACCTCACACCACACATTGTCCTCAAACATCTCATTTCCAGCACATCCATCCTCCTCCGCACAACTCTATCCATAGCCCACGCCTCGCAACCATACAACATTGTTGGAACCACTATTCCTTCAAACATACCCATTTTTGCTTTCCAAGATAATGTTCTCGACTTCCACACATTCTTCAAGGCTCCCAGAATTTTCGCCCCCTCCCCCACCCTATGATCCACTTCCACTTCCATGGTTTCATCCGCTGCCAGATCCACTCCCAGATATCTAAAACACTTTACTTCCTCCAGTTTTTCTCCATTCAAACTTACCTCCCAAATGACTTGACCCTCAACCCTACTGTACCTAATAACCTTGCTCTTATTCACATTTACTCTTAACTTTCTTCTTTCACACACTTTACCAAACTCAGTCACCAGCTTCTGCAGTTTCTCACATGAATCAGCCACCAGCGCTGTATCATCAGCAAACAACAACTGACTCACTTCCCAAGCTCTCTCATCCACAACAGACTTCATACTTGCCCCTCTTTCCAAAACTCTTGCATTCACCTCCCTAACAACCCCATCCATAAACAAATTAAACAACCATGGAGACATCACACACCCCTGCCGCAAACCTACATTCACTGAGAACCAATCACTTTCCTCTCTTCCTACATGTACACATGCCTTACATCCTCGATAAAAACTTTTCACTGCTTCTAACAACTTGCCTCCCACACCATATATTCTTAATACCTTCCACAGAGCATCTCTATCAACTCTATCATATGCCTTCTCCAGATCCATAAATGCTACATATAAATCCATTTGCTTTTCTAAGTATTTCTCACATACATTCTTCAAAGCAAACATCTGATCCACACATCCTTACCACTTCTGAAACCACACTGCTCTTCCCCAATCTGATGCTCTGTACATGCCTTCACCCTCTCAATCAATACCCTCCCATATAATTTACCAGGAATACTCAACAAACTTATACCTTATACCTTTTACAACTTATGTACATGAAAACCTCATAGGTGGTGTTGTATAGCATATACCAAGAGATGAGATGAAGATAGTTATTTTGGTTAATCAATCAATAAAAGAAATATTTGATACTTAAATCTCATACAAAAATAAATAATTAAAAATATCTACAGTTAATGGTCATTAAAACTTAAAAAAGTACCCTCTACCAAAAAATATACACTTTTCATAACTTTTGAGAAATGAAATACAACCTATGTTACAAGTCACCCAAGGTAATGATGAGTTTGCATGTGTCTTCTCAATGTACTGATCTTTATTGCACGGTACTGGCAAAAGTTACAAGCATACGGTTTTTCCCCTGTATGAGTACGAATATGGGACTTCATATTGTTTTCTTGTGTAGCTCGATAAGGACAATGAGGACATGAGTATGGTCTTTCTCCGGTATGAATACGAATGTGGTTTTTAAGGTTTGTTGTCTTCTTGGAGGTGTAAGAACAGTAGGGACATTGGTGTATCTTGCTTGAGGTAGTCACAACTTTCTTGTGTCCTGGGTTCGCTGCATTCGATCCAGTCCTCTGTTCATCTCTGTTCAGCAGCATCTGTAGAGGATGCCCTTCTTATTTATGGCCATCAATTATGCAACCAAAGATTTATTCCATAATTTAGCAGCTCCGTGCTTTATATACAGTGATGCTCATTCTAGTGCATCCTAACATCAATTGTAAGAAAGAGTACTCTCCAAATATTTCTTGCATAAAGGGGATAAATCACATAACTCAAAATTAGTTGCATAAGTATATACATAAAATATCTATTTCCATAACGCAACTCACTTTAGTTACTAAGGCTAATAAATAAGTATATAGCATAACCCAACATCACAACAACAATTATGTAAAAATAATTTTGGTGCTACAAGAACCAATCCAACTTTAAAAGCTTCATCATCTGGTTTCCCTGCAAATAATGATTACCTATGAAATGTTCAATAGCAACAGAACTCATCAAGGAGTCCTTAAACACTATTCTATCATGACAATACTAACCAACTAATAAGAAGGGGCTGTGGTTAGTTGAAGCCATCTAGTCATCTAGGATATGTTGTGTCAGAGCAGTGTGTAGATTGGTGGTGGCATGGATGGCATGGGATGTTTTGTTTTATTACATTTTTTAGTAAGTTCGGATATTTAGGATAGAAGTGCTCAAGGGTGATAGGTGAAGGATGAGTTGGATGGTTTGGAAGATCTTCCCGACTGGCCTTTTGTTGACAAGAGTCCAGATGCCAAGAATTTTGTTATGTAGCCAGGAGTGATTGAAGATATCTACAGGTGCCTGGATGCTGGATGCAAGTGAGCCAATGTGTTTGATGTGAAATTTTGATATGTTGTGAAGGCCTGTCGCAGGAGAGTTCCCTACAGTTTTAATTGCAATGCTTGTATCAGTGGGAGTGAAGGTGGGTGGTCAGTTGTTTCTGGATGGATTTTAAGTAAGTATTTCATGACTTTTCTGTTTAGGTGCAAGGTTAGCTTGTGACTTGATTTTCAAGTTATGTCTAATGAATATCTGTGTCTGTTCTTCTGGACAAAGGACATTACTGGAAAAGTTAGAAAAAAGTTCATGAAGGGCTGGATTAGTGTGGTAAATGTGGTCCTCTTTAATGTGCACCAAAGGTGGTTGCTGTGGATTTTGTGGTTCACTGTGTTGAGGAACAAGTGCTAGTCTTCTGTTTGTCTTTCACTGGTTAAGAGTGATGGTGTTACTCTGAGCTTGGATTTGTTCTCTGATTTCTATTGATAGTGAGTGGTTTTATTCAGAGGGTTTCTTTGCTTTTAGGGGTGTGTAACTTGTGGCGATAAGTTTGAGTTGTATTACTTTTTATGCTCTTGTAGTATGTGCATTTAGCTGGTTTGGCTGGAGATTTTTATGAAGTGAGAGAATACATGATCTAGGAATGGGAAATCACCTATACTGAACGTTTGAAGCTTTATCAATATGTGCTGTGTGAAGGCTGGCCAGTCTACTTTCCTGTATTTTGTGTAATTTTTTGTTAGTTGTGTGACCAAGATGGAGTGATATTTAGTTGGGCAAGTGGTTAGAGAACAGTTCATGTAACATGCTGCAGTTTTTCTTTCTGTGTAGTGCTGGTGGACAAACAGTATGACCTCTGAAATTTAAATTCCTGTAGTAGTTCAGAAACCTCTAAAATTCAGATGACTTTTGGCCTTAGAACAAGCTTCCAAAGCCTAGGAAATTCTCTAAAATTCAGAAACTTGGATTGCCTACAAGTTACAATCTACCCAGTCTGAGGAGTTTTCCATTATAACACACTATATTCATATACTGCATTCATTATTTCTTAGTTTATTTGAAGTTTTAAAGCTTTTATGTTACAATATATTGAAGACATTGCATACACCATTCCTACTTGTTTATTAAAAAAATTGTAAAATTCTGAAATTCAGAATATAATCATATTCATCCATGAATATTATATATTTTATTTCATTTTATTTATCTATTTTGCTTTGTCGCTGTCTTCTGCGTTTGCGAGGTAGCGCAAGGAAACAGACGAAAGAAATGGCCCAACCCACCCCCATACACATGTATATACATACACGTCCACACACGCAAATATACATACCTATACATCTCAATGTGCACATATATATACACACACAGACATATACATATATACACATGTACATAATTCATACTGTCTGCCTTTATTTATTCCCATCGCCACCTCGCCACACATGGAATAACATCCCCCTCCCCCCTCATGTGTGCGAGGTAGCGCTAGAAAAAGACAACAAAGGCCCCATTTGTTCACACTCAGTCTCTAGCTGTCATGTAATAATGCCCGAAAACCACAGCTCCCTTTCCACATCCAGGCCCCACACAACTTTCCATGGTTTACCCTAGACGCTTCACATGCTCTGATTGAATCCATTGACAGCATGTCGACCCCGGTATACCATATCGATCCAATTCACTCTATTCCTTGCCCGCCTTTCACCCTCCTGCATGTTCTGGCCCCGATCACTCAAAATCTTTTTCACTCCATCTCTCCACCTCCAATTTGGTCTCCCACTTCTCCATGTTCCCTTCGCCTCTGACACATATATCTTTGTCAATCTTTCCTCCTTCATTCTCTCCATATGACTAAACTATTTTAATACACTCTCTTCTGCTCTCTCAACCAAACTTTTTACTACCACACATCTCTCTTACACTTTCATTACTTACTCGATCAAACCACCTCACACCATATATTGTCCTCAAACATTTCATTTCCAACACAGGTGAGAAAGGGTAGCAAGTGGTGTGATGACGAAGTAAAGTTGCTAGTCAAAGATAGAGAGGAGGTGTATGGAAGGTACTTCCAAGAAAGGAGTGCATAGGGTTGGGAGCTGTATGAGAAAAAGCAGAAGGGGGTCAAGAAGAAGGTATGGGGATTGAAAGAGAGGGCAATAAATGATTAATCAGTAAACTTTAGGAAGGACAAGACACTTTGGATGGAGATTAATAGACAAAAACCTGCACAAATGGTAACATTGATGAAGAGGGCAAATGGCAAAATGGTAACTATAAGTGGAGGGCTATATTACTTTTTCTTGGTTGTTTTGTTATTTCTATATGATGTTCATTCATTTTGTGAAAGAGAGGAAGGCTTTTCAAAGTACTGTTAGGATATTCAATACACATTTTGGTGTTAAGAGGACCAACCTAATGAAAGAACCAAGGGAAAATAATTGTTTTTTTCTTTGACACTATGAGTCCTTGAGTGAAAAGTTATAAATGCACTGATAAATGTGTATATATTGCAGTGTAAGGAGAGAAACATCAAGTGGCTGATCTGCACACATCCTGAATAGTTGCTTCACTTATTGGAGAATCTCACTACACATGAAGAATAAGTTTTGCTGTGTTGTTACACACACACACACACACACACACACACACACACACACACACACACGCACACACTCATATAAGGAAGGTATTAAGAATATATGGTGTGGGAGGCAAGTTGTTAGAAGCAATGAAAAGTTTTTATCGAGGATGTAAGACGTGTACGTGTAGGAAGAGAGGAAAGTGATTAGCTCTCAGTGAATGTTGGTTTGCGGCAGGGGCGTGCGACGTCTCCATGGTTGTTTAATTTGTTTATGGATGGGGTTGTTAGGGAGGTGAATGCAAGAGTTTTGGAAAGAGGGGCAAGTATGCAGTCTGATGTTGATGAGAGAGCTTGGGAGTCAGTTGTTGTTTGCTGATGATACAGCGCTGGTGGGTGATTGATGTGAGAAACTGCAGAAGCTGGTGATTGAGTTTGGTAAAGTGTGTGAAAGATGAAAGTTGAGAGTAAATGTGAATAAGAGCAAGGTTATTAGGTACAGTAGGGTTGAGGGTCAAGTCAATTGGGAGGTAAGTTTGAATGGAGAAAAACTGGAGGAAGTGAAGTGTTTTAGATATCTGGGAGTGGATGGAACCATGGAAGTGGAAGTGAATCATAGGGTTGGGGGAGGGGGCGAAAATTCTGGGAGCCTTGAAGAATGTGTGGAAGTCGAGAACATTATCTCGGAAAGCAAAAATGGGTATGTTTGAAGGAATAGTGGTTCCAACAATGTTGTATGGTTGCGAGGCGTGGGCTATGGATAGAGTTGTGTGCAGGAGGGTGGATGTGCTGGAAATGAGATGTTTGAGGACAATAAGTGGTGTGAGGTGGTTTGATCGAGTAAGTAATAACAGGGTAAGAGAGATGTGTGGTAATAAAAAGAGAGTGGTTGAGAGAGCAGAAGAAGGTCTTTTGAAATGGTTTGGTCACATGGAGAGAATGATAGAGGAAAGATTGACAAAGAGGATATATATGTCAGAGGTGGAGGGAATGAGGAGAAGTGGGAGACCAAACTGGAGGTGGAAAGACGGAGTGAAAAAGATTTTGAGTGATCGGGGCCTGAACATGCAGGAGGGTGAAAGGCGTGCAAGGAATAGAGTGAATTGGAACGACGTGGTATACAGGGGTCGACGTGCTGTCAATGGATTGAATCAGGGCATGTGAAGTGTCTGGGATAAACCATGGAAAGTTCTGTGGGGCCTGGATGTGGAAAGGGAGCTGTGGTTTCGGTGCATTATCACATGACAGCTAGAGACTGAGTGTGAACAAATGGGACCTTTGTTGTCTTTTCCTAGCACTACCTCGCACACATGAGGGGGGAAGGGGTCATTATTTCATGTGTGGTAAGGTGGCGATGGGAATGAATAAAGGCAGACAGTATGAATTATGTACATGTGTATACATGTATATGTCTGTTTGTGTATATATATGTATACGTTGAGATGTATAGGTATGTATATTTGCGTGTGTGGACGTGTACGTATATACATGTGTATGTGGGTGGGTTGGGCCATTCTTTCATCTGTTTCTTTGCACTACCTCGCTAACGTGGGAGACAGCGACAAAGCAAAATAAATAAATATAAATATACACACCACTCATTTTCCGGCGCCATTCTTGGTTCCAAAGCCTTGCTGGATTAACCTTTTTGCTGGGCCAACCATGGTCACGTAATAATAATTCATCAACACACCTCTATCCCATTGATTATACATCTCCCATGTGTCCAAAGTATATCATGGACTGCTAGAAATTTAAATTAAACAAATATTAAATGTTCAAGCACCCTAAGATGGTAAGTCTGTCCTTAGATTGTTTGAGTTCAGTGGCATATCTAGGGTATAGCAGGTAAGGCAGATGCCCTGGGCGCCACTTGAAGGGGGGTGCCAATGGCATAATGGCGTCCTGGATCCACACAATGATTTGGATCTTAAAGATTTAGATTTCTTGACCATGAAAACATATCTTTGGCATCTGGAATAACATTGATATCATTATTAGTTCAAAAGTTATTCACAAAAATTGATATTTCCATAATGGTGTCCTGGATCCAGACAATGATTTGGATCACTCCCAAAATCTAATAATTAATCCTTGTGTCATTTCTGACTTTCCCTGAAAATTTAATTAAAATTTGTTCATAACTTTTGTTGAAAGTTGCTCACAGACAAACAAACAAACAAATTCCGGTAAAAATATAATTTCCTTGGTGGAGGTATTAGAAATAAAAAATATTGGTGTCATATGTTTGGACAGGGGTACAATTTCAGTGCTTGCCATAGGTGCTATTTCCCCTAGATACACCCCTGTTTGAATCCTGTGCAATCTCCTTCATCTTCTGTCATTAGTGTTTTCCTAGGTGTGCATTGCCAGATTAATGCATTCATATGCATTATACACCTGCTTAGGATGGATGTGCTCGCCAACTATGAGTTTTGCAAATTCATCCACATACTCAGAAGGTCCTTCGTGGTTTGCAGACCACTTTTCTCTGCACACTTTATTCATGGAAATTCCATAACGCTTCTTGAATCTTTGAAGCCATCCTTCACTACAGTCATGCTCATATTGTAATTTAAGTTCTTTATGGAACAACTTAGCCTGGTCCATTATGATGCTACCTGACAAGTCCACTCCATCACTCCGACACTGTCTAAACAATTCCATCATCACTCGATCATGCTCAGTGCTCTTACCATCTTTCATAGTCTTTCTAATCGTATATTGCTTCTTGAAATTGTTGTCTGCACAGAATTTCAATATTTTTTCCCTTTGCTTCTTTATATCATAAACAGTTGACGAACCAATACTGTAGATGTCACACAGCTTATGCATCAAAACACCATGGCCCATTTTTTCAACAGCTCACTTTATCTTGGATCGATATGGACAAGTGTCTACGTTTGACACCATGACTGACACTCTCATATGTCTTAGAAGCCATAGCTTGGGTTAAATAAGCTAAGAATCTCACAGAATTGCAGTATCACCACCATCGAATGCAGTGTAAAGAATGCAAATAAGCGTGCCCTACACACAACGCCATCTGTGGCTACCCAGTAAACTAGTCCGGTGGCCGCAGTAATCTCAAGTTCTCTCACGTAATTTTGTCTGGACTAAAGGAGGTGCCAAACCATCAGTTGCCGGAAAATCGGTGGTGTGCCTGTGTATATATATTATTATTATTTTTTTTTTTTGCTTTGTCGGTCTCCCGCGTTTGTGAGGTAGCGCAAGGAAACAGACGAAAGAAATGGCCCAACCCACCCCCATACACACGTATATACATACACGTCCACACACGCAAATATACATACCCATACATCTCAATGTACAAATATATATACACACACAGACACATACATATATACACATGCACACAATTCACAATGTCTGCCTTTATTCATTCCCATCGCCACCTCGCCACACATGGAATAACATCCCCCTCCCCCCTCATGTGTGTGAGGTAGCGCTAGGAAAAGACAACAAAGGCCACATTCGTTCACACTCAGTCTCTAGCTGTCATGCAATAACGCCCGAAACCACAGCTCCCTTTCCGCATCCAGGCCCCACACAACTTTCCATGGTTTACCCCAGACGCTTCACATGCCCTGATTCAATCCATTGACAGCACGTCAACCCCGGTATACCACATCGATCCAATTCACTCTGTTCCTTGCACGCCTTTCACCCTCCTGCATGTTCAGGCCCCGATCACTCAAAATCTTTTTCACTCCATCTTTCCACCTCCAATTTGGTCTCCCACTTCTCCTCGTTCCCCCCACCTCCGACACATATATCCTCTTGGTCAATCTTTCCTCACTCATTCTCTCCATGTGCCCAAACCATTTCAAAACATCCTCTTCTGCTCTCTCAACTACGCTCTTTTTATTTCCACACATCTCTCTTACCCGTACATTACTTACTCGATCAAACCACCTCACACCACATATTGTCCTCAAACATCTCATTTCCAGCACATCCACCCTCCTGCACACAACTCTATCCATAGCCTATGCCTCACAACCATACAACATTGTTGGAACCACTATTCCTTCAAACATACCCATTTTTGCTTTCCGAGATAATGTTATCGACTTCCACACATTCTTCAAGGCTCCCAGGATTTTCTCCCCCTTTTTCCCCACCCTATGATTCACTTCCGCTTCCATGGTTCCATCCACTTTCAGATCCACTCCCAAATATCTAAAACACTTCACTTCCAGGTGGAAAGATGGAGTGAAAAAGATTTTGTGTGATCGGGGCCTGAACATGCAGGAGGGTGAAAGGAGGGCAAGGAATAGAGTGAATTGGAGCGATGTGGTATACCGGGGTTGACGTGCTGTCAGTGGATTGAAGCAAGGCATGTGAAGTGTCTGGGGTAAACCATGGAAAGCTGTGTAGGTATGTATATTTGCGGGTGTGGATGTATGTATAAACATGTGTATGGGGGGGGGGCCATTTCTTTCGTCTGTTTCCTTGCGCTACCTCGCAAACGCGGGAGACAGCGACAAAGTATAATAAAAAAATAATAATAACATATATGTGTGTTTAAAAAGTAGAGCATGTAACACTAGAGAGTAGAGAGATATAGCATCCTTGCATAGAGAAATATGCTTACCATATACTGTGGCACATGGAGGAACCATCTACATGCAGAAAGAGATTTACTATGTTGGTGTATATAAATCATTTGTTTTAAAAACATAACTTTAAAGGGTAAAGCAGTAAAATCACATACAACATGTGTAAGGATTGTGATGTTCCTGCATGTACAACAATATACCCCATGTACTATATACAAAGACACTACTGGAAGTATTCATAAAATGATACAAATATGCAAATATAAGAATATCTGTATAAATAGTGGAACATATACTAAATCACTGGAAAGCAGGAAATTATAACATAAGTGCAGAGAGAAACTTGTTTCTATTGCAGCTTAAAGAGGGTTTATATCATACTGTTGGTATTCACTGCATGAATATTTCTGTAAAGTTTTATGATGCTACTATAAATGAATTATAAAAAATAACTCAAAGGTATGACAAAATTATAATAGGATTTAATTCTTCAAAAGGGCACCCTCCTTTTTTTGAGCAATTGTGGTCAATGGGTTAATAATCCCCATAAAGCCAGCCAATACTGCTATGGGAAAAACCATCTGCAGGTTCTTGTGACTCCAAATCTAGATTGAAAACTAAGATTCCATTTTAGCTTGAAGCAGCATATGGAAATTTCACTTCCACTAGCAAACAAGGATTCATCAGATGGGTACAAACTTCTTAAAAAAAGATTTCCTAACCTGGATATCTTTAACAGCCTGCTAGTACTGAGAGTCTCCAAGTTATGAACATCTGATACATGAACAACCATACTCAAGAACAAAGTAAAAAAAAAAAAAATTCCCCATCAAACACATGAGCAATCACTTGTTCTTATGAACCACAGAACTGCCATGCGTACTAAAGTAAATGATAATCCACGGTAACCGCTGATCCAATATTTTTGATGAAAACAGTTGTTGTTCGCTGATGATACAGCGCTGGTGGCGGATTCATGTGAGAAACTGCAGAAGCTGGTGACGGAGTTTGGTAAAGTGTGTGGAAGAAGAAAGTTAAGAGTAAATGTCAATAAGAGCAAGGTTATTAGGTACAGTAGGGTTGAGGGTCAAGTCAATTGGGAGGTGAGTTTGAATGGTGAGAGGCTGGAGGAAGTGAAGTGTTTTAGATATCTGGGAGTGGATCTGTCAGCGGATGGAACCATGGAAGCGGAAGTGGATCATAGGGTGGGGGAGGGGGCGAAAATTTTGGGAGCCTTGAAAAATGTGTGGAAGTCGAGAACATTATCCCGGAAAGCAAAAATGGGTATGTTTGAAGGAATAGTAGTTCCAACAATGTTGTATGGTTGCGAGGCGTGGGCTATGGATAGAGTTGTGCGTAGGAGGATGGATGTGCTGGAAATGAGATGTTTGAGGACAATGTGTGGTGTGAGGTGGTTTGATCGAGTAAGTAACGTAAGGGTAAGAGAGATGTGTGGAAATAAAAAGAGCGTGGTTGAGAGAGCAGAAGAGGGTGTTTTGAAGTGGTTTGGGCACATGGAGAGAATGAGTGAGGAAAGATTGACCAAGAGGATATATGTGTCGGAGGTGGAGGGAACGAGGAGAAGAGGGAGACCAAATTGGAGGTGGAAAGATGGAGTGAAAAGGATTTTGTGTGATCGGGGCCTGAACATGCAGGAGGGTGAAAGGAGGGCAAGGAATAGAGTGAATTGGAGCGATGTGGTATACAGGGGTTGACGTGCTGTCAGTGGATTGAATCAAGGCATGTGAAGCGTCTGGGGTAAACCATGGAAAGCTGTGTAGGTATGAATATTTGCGTGTGTGGACGTGTGTATGTACATGTGTATGGGGGGGGGGGGGTTGGGCCATTTCTTTCGTCTGTTTCCTTGCGCTACCTCGCAAACGCGGGAGACAGCGACAAAGTATAAAAAAAAAAAAAAAAAAAAAAAATCTCATACAACAGTTGACCTCAGTTATTTGATGGCCTAAGAACATGGAAGTGATAGATAAAAGCTTATTAATCAAACAAGAAGCTAAGACACAACAAAATAAATAATTTGCAACTGTAAGCAAATCATATCCATAAAATTCTGATATACAATATGTTATGTTCCCATATCCAGGATTCTTTTGGGGTGGTGGCAGGTGTCATTCAACATACACACTGCCTATTGCAGTTATAGATGAAACACACATTTGTATGACTGATATGAATGAAACAATGCCTATATCTTACCTGAATTATGCTGAAAATGCATTATTAACTACATGGGTAATTTTGGTTGGTAAAGAAAATGTTACATCTGATGGTGGTTCCTTTGATGCCAGGTCATCAACCAAAGCCTCAAAATCCTTATCAAAGATGCTTTTAGGATGTTAATTTCATCACAATATGACTTATACAAGAATAAAAAGATAAATGTTCTGAACAAAAGCTAAACTTAAGTTATACTCTGGCAAAACTCACTGTATGCAGAGCAATGAGCTTCACCTTTGCTTCCTGCCACACTGCTTCCCCCAATGGTACAGCCCCTCCTGCCAAGCAATGGGCCTGTTGTTTTCCTTTAGTACATACAATTCTCCTTTAATAAGCCAATTAAGCAATTCTTCAGTTACATTAAGGTAAAATCTATTGGTAACCTTTCAAAGATAATTGTAGGCTGGCTGTTTAATAAACTATCATAACTACTTCATTCACCACATTACTGATATATTAAGGTTCATGTTAACTTGTGCATCAGTCATCACAAACACTTGCTCACTGCAGAGGGGTACATGCCACCTCTTCCTCTAAACATACTTTGTTTCCTCTTTTAATGTTGTTGTTTCCCTTTGCTGACTGCTTTTCTTCCGAACTTTGCCCTCAGTAGTAATCCTCATCATGTCAAGGAAGTACAGGAGAGATGCAACTGATGCTAGTGCACTTAGGATGCACTGAAGCCTAACCCTGTTGGTGATGCTAGAGTCCAGCGATTCTCAAACTTTTCAAAGTCATTACCCTTTCTTCATATAGCTTCCTTCATGACAGCCCCTATTTTAACTTAGAATACTGCTGACTCGATTCTATACAAATATAAAGTACATTTCATAATTGTAATACATAAAGATGATTTTTTAAATATTCTTTGAGAATGTTCAAGGAACTAAAAAAACTACAAATTCCAAGGGTAGAGAAATCAGGAAATGAAAGTTCTGAGGGTTGATTGGATATTTCTTCAAACAAGCTGCAAAACTTTTTTGCATAGCCTTTTAATCAGTGTGATGGATGATGCTGCATATCATTAACCAGTTTCTTGATTCTTGGTTTTGTCACACACAAAGTGCATCTTAGGTCTTGTTCCATCTTCAATCTATTCAGATATTTTGTTTTGAGGTGGAAAAAGTGAGATAAAATGGCATCACAGGTATAGGTTGATGTAAATGGTAAGAGGTGGTGGAATACTAGGCCACATAAGTTTGGGTACTCAGCTGACACTGATAATCATCAAAACACAAAGGGACCATGCTTCACACTTAATTGTGGTGCCTGAATCTTACTAAAGATACAGAAGCTCTGTCTGAGCAGCATTGTCATCAGATTTAGGTGTCACTTACCCCCTTCAAATAGCAAAAAAAGGCCTCCTTGGGGACCATGGCCCCTAGTTAGGGAACCACTGTGTTTGACATAATAAAGCACTCTGAGAAAGGTGAAATTCCATTGCAGATCGGCTGTTTGTTAGGCCTTGACTGTTCTGTGCTTAGGTTGATTCTCAAAGATAAGGCATGGAAAGGGATCTGCCTTTATGCAATCACCATAATGTCAAAAAAAAGAGAAGCAGTGTCATTTATGAGACAGAAATTATTGAGTCTGTGGCTTTAGGACTAGCACTAGCATTATATCCCTGTTAAACCAAATGTTTGTGAAGAGACTTGATGGCTGAAGATTTCTTTAATTTACTGATTTTCTGCAAATTTTCAACAGAGTATTTTTTTATATTTTCTGACTTTTAAAAATTTCAACATTTGAACAGGGTCAGCAAGCAGAGGCCATTTGTAAGTTGTGGACTCCTAACGAGAATATGAAACTGCATGTGATAAATAAAGCTAAGATTCTATATGAATTAGTCCCAAGAGAAACTGCAAAGATTCTTCCTGGATAAACACTCTTCAACTTGGTATCTTCATGAAGCATTGTTGTACCAAATGGGGAATGGAACCATAAGTCTTGAGATGTCATCTTCCATTTTTTTTTTCTTTTTCTTTTTTTTCGCTGTCTCCCGCGTTTGCGAGGTAGCGCAAGGAAACAGACGAAAGAAATGGCCCCCCCCCCCCATACACATGTACATACACACGTCCACACACGCAAATATACATACCTACACAGCTTTCCATGGTTTACCCCAGACGCTTCACATGCCTTGCTTCAATCCACTGACAGCACGTCAACCCCTGTATACCACATGACTCCAATTCACTCTATTTCTTGCCCTCCTTTCACCCTCCTGCATGTTCAGGCCCCGATCACACAAAATCTTTTTCACTCCATCTTTCCACCTCCAATTTGGTCTCCCTCTTCTCCTCGTTCCCTCCACCTCCGACACATATATCCTCTTGGTCAATCTCTCCTCACTCATTCTCTCCATGTGCCCAAACCATTTCAAAACACCCTCTTCTGCTCTCTCAACCACGCTCTTTTTATTTCCACACATCTCTCTTACCCTTACGTTACTTACTCGCTCAAACCACCTCACACCACACATTGTCCTCAAACATCTCATTTCCAGCACATCCATCCTCCTGCGCACATCTCTATCCATAGCCCACGCCTCGCAACCATACAGCATTGTTGGTACCACTATTCCTCAAACATACCCATTTTTGCTTTCCGAGATAATGTTCTCGACTTCCACACATTTTTCAAGGCTCCCAAAATTTTCGCCCCCTCCCCCACCCTATGATCCACTTCCGCTTCCATGGTTCCATCCGCTGACAGATCCACTCCCAGATATCTAAAACACTTCACTTCCTCCAGTTTTTCTCCATTCAAACTCACCTCCCAATATATATATATATATATATATATATATATATATACACACGCACATACATACGCACATATACACACTTGGGAGGTAAGTTTGAATGGAGAAAAACTGGAGGAAGTAAAGTCTTTTAGATATCTGGGAGTGGATCTGGCAGCGGATGGAACCAGGGAAGCGGAAGTGAATCATAGGGTGAGGGAGGGGGCGAAAATCCTGGGAGCCTTGAAGAATGTGTGGAAGTCGAGAACATTATCTCGGAAAGCAAAAATGGGTATGTTTGAAGGAATAGTGGTTCCAACAATATTGTATGGTTGTGAGGCGTAGGCTATGGATAGAGTTGTGCGCAGGAGGGTGGATGTGCTGGAAATGAGATGTTTGAGGACAATGTGTGGTGTGAGGTGGTTTGATTGAGTAAGTAATGTAAGGCTAAGAGAGATGTGTGGAAATAAAAAGAGCTTGGTTGAGAGAGCAGAAGAGGGTGTTTTCAAATGGTTTGGGCACATGGAGAGAATGAGTGAGGAAAGATTGACCAAGAGGATATATGTGTTGGAGGTGGAGGGAACGAGGAGAAGTGGGAGACCAAATTGGAGGTGGAAAGATGGAGTGAAAAAGATTTTGTGTGATCAGGGCCTGAACATGCAGGAGGGTGAAAGGAGGGCAAGGAATAGAGTGAATTGGATCGATGTGGTATACCGGGGTTGACGTGATGTCAGTGGATTGAATCAGGGCATGTGAAACGTCTGGGGTAAACCATGGAAAGTTGTGTGGGGCCTGGATGTGGAAAGGGAGCTGTGGTTTCGGGCATTACTGCGTGGCAGCTAGAGACTGAGTGTGAACGAATGGGGCCTTTGTTGTCTTTTCCTAGTGCTACCTCGCACACATGAGGGGGGAGGGGGATGGTATTCCATGTGTGGCGAGGTGGCGATGGGAGTGAATGGGGGCAGACAGTGTGAACTGTGTGCATGGGTATATATGTATGTGTCTGTGTATGTATATATATGTGTACATTGAGATGTATAGGTATGCATATATGCATATTTGCGTGTGTGTGTGTGTATACATTGTGTATGGGGGTGGGTTGGGCCATTTCTTTCGTCTGTTTCCTTGCGCTACATCGCAAACGCGGGAGACAGAGACAAAGCAAAATAAATATAAATAATATATATAGTGTTGATGAGATGGCCTTAATTAGGGCCTCAGTTGTGTGAGCCATCTCAGCTAAAAAAAAAAAAGTAAAACATATATCAGACATGCCAAAAATTTTAATCACAAAGAGAAATGCTTTTGCATTGCATCACAAGGAAGGAAACATCCTGTGGCTGGTTCATCTTTTATTTTCTGTTAGCTGAGATGGTACAAGCAACTACATGCCATGATCCAGGGCATGCCATTCATGCTATACACACATAGATACCTTAGTGTAAACCAAGTACCCTATTCATTCACTTGCCCCTAAGGGAGGATGAGCTGCTGGGTTGACTGCAAACCAACTACCACTACCAGAATGCAAGCCTATGCAGGTTCAATCCAAGGTGGCATGTGAATGCATCATGGTCAATATTCACTGAGAAGCTCACTATACAAGTTGACAAAGTTTTACTACAATGCAGTATTACGTCATCTGTTAAAGGGAAAAAAAAACTCTTGCAAAGCAGGACAAACAATTATGCACTATATATGTAAGGAATGCGATACTCCTGTATGCATAATGATATTGTTGGATGTACCATATATAAAAATACTACTCAAACATGTAATAGCATAAATATGTATATACATATATGGTGTGGGAGGAAAGTTGTTAGAAGCAGTGAAAAGTTTTTATCGAGGATGTAAGGCATGTGTACGTGTAGGAAGAGAGGAAAGTGATTGGTTCTCAGTGAATGTAGGTTTGCGGCAGGGGTGTGTGATGTCTCTATGGTTGTTTAATTTGTTTATGGATGGGGTTGTTAGGGAGGTGAATGCAAGAGTTTTGGAAAGAGGGGCAAGTATGAAGTCTGTTGTGGATGAGAGAGCTTGGAAAGTGAGTCAGTTGTTGTTCGTTGATGATACAACGCTGGTGGCTGATTCATGTGAGAAACTGCAGAAGCCGGCGACTGAGTTTGGTGAAGTGTGTGAAAGAAGAAAGTTAAGAGTAAATGTGAATAAGAGCAAGGTTATTAGGTACAGTAGGGTTGAGGGTCAAGTTAATTGGGAGGTAAGTTTGACTGGAGAAAAACTGGAAGTGAAGTGTTTTAGATATTTGGGAGTGGATCTGAAAGTGGATGGAACCATGGAAGCGGAAGTGAATCATAGGGTGGGGAAGGGGGAGAAAATCCTGGGAGCCTTGAAGAATGTGTGGAAGTCAATAACATTATCTCGGAAAGCAAAAATGGGTATGTTTGAAGGAATAGTGGTTCCAACAATGTTGTATGGTTGTGAGGCATAGGCTATGGATAGAGTTGTGTGCAGGAGGGTGGATGTGCTGGAAATGAGATGTTTGAGGACAATGTGTGGTGTGAGGTGGTTTGATCGAGAGAGTAACGTAAGGGTAAGAGAGATGTGTGGAAATAAAAAGAGCGTGGTTGAGAGAGCAGAAGAGGGTGTTTTGAAGTGGTTTGGGCACATGGAGAGGATGAGTGAGGAAAGATTGACCAAGAGGATATATGTGTCGGAGGTGGAGGGAACAAGGAGAAGAGGGAGACCAAATTGGAGGTGGAAAGATGGAGTGAAAAAGATTTTGTGTGATCGGGGCCTGAACATGCAGGAGGGTGAAAGGAGGGCAAGGAATAGAGTGAATTGGAGCGATGTGGTATACCGGGGTTGACGTGCTGTCAGTGGATTGAAGCAAGGCATGTGAAGTGTCTGGGGTAAACCATGGAAAGCTGTGTAGGTATGTATATTTGCGTGTGTGGATGTATGTATATACATGTGTATGGAGGGGGGGGCCATTTCTTTCGTCTGTTTCCTTGCGCTACCTCGCAAACGCGGGAGACAGCGACAAAGTATAATAAAAAAATAATAATAACATATATGTGTGTTTAAAAAGTAGAGCACGTAACACTAGAGAGTAGAGAGATATAGCATCCTTGCATAGAGAAATATGCTTACCATATACTGTGGCACATGGAGGAACCATCTACATGCAGAAAGAGATTTACTATGTTGGTGTATATAAATCATTTGTTTTAAAAACATAACTTTAAAGGGTAAAGCAGTAAAATCACATACAACATGTGTAAGGATTGTGATGTTCCTGCATGTACAACAATATACCCCATGTACTATATACAAAGACACTACTGGAAGTATTCATAAAATGATACAAATATGCAAATATAAGAATATCTGTATAAATAGTGGAACATATACTAAATCACTGGAAAGCAGGAAATTATAACATAAGTGCAGAGAGAAACTTGTTTCTATTGCAGCTTAAAGAGGGTTTATATCATACTGTTGGTATTCACTGCATGAATATTTCTGTAAAGTTTTATGATGCTACTATAAATGAATTATAAAAAATAACTCAAAGGTATGACAAAATTATAATTGGATTTAATTCTTCAAAAGGGCACCCTCCTTTTTTTGAGCAATTGTGGTCAATGGGTTAATAATCCCCATAAAGCCAGCCAATACTGCTATGGGAAAAACCATCTGCAGGTTCTTGTGACTCCAAATCTAGATTGAAAACTAAGATTCCATTTTAGCTTGAAGCAGCATATGGAAATTTCACTTCCACTAGCAAACAAGGATTCATCAGATGGGTACAAACTTCTTAAAAAAAGATTTCCTAACCTGGATATCTTTAACAGCCTGCTAGTACTGAGAGTCTCCAAGTTATGAACATCTGATACATGAACAACCATACTCAAGAACAAAGTAAAAAAAAAAAAAAAATTCCCCATCAAACACATGAGCAATCACTTGTTCTTATGAACCACAGAACTGCCATGCGTACTAAAGTAAATGATAATCCACGGTAACCGCTGATCCAATATTTTTGATGAAAACATCCTTTATTTATCAGATATCTCATACAACAGTTGACCTCAGTTATTTGATGGCCTAAGAACATGGAAGTGATAGATAAAAGCTTATTAATCAAACAAGAAGCTAAGACACAACAAAATAAATAATTTGCAACTGTAAGCAAATCATATCCATAAAATTCTGATATACAATATGTTATGTTCCCATATCCAGGATTCTTTTGGGGTGGTGGCAGGTGTCATTCAACATACACACTGCCTATTGCAGTTATAGATGAAACACACATTTGTATGACTGATATGAATGAAACAATGCCTATATCTTACCTGAATTATGCTGAAAATGCATTATTAACTACATGGGTAATTTTGGTTGGTAAAGAAAATGTTACATCTGATGATGGTTCCTTTGATGCCAGGTCATCAACCAAAGCCTCAAAATCCTTATCAAAGATGCTTTTGGGATGTTAATTTCATCACAATATGACTTATACAAGAATAAAAAGATAAATGTTCTGAACAAAAGCTAAACTTAAGTTATACTCTGGCAAAACTCACTGTATGCAGAGCAATGAGCTTCACCTTTGCTTCCTGCCACACTGCTTCCCCCAATGGTACAGTCCCTCCTGCCAAGCAATGGGCCTGTTGTTTTCCTTTAGTACATACAATTCTCCTTTAATAAGCCAATTAAGCAATTCTTCAGTTACATTAAGGTAAAATCTATTGGTAACCTTTCAAAGATAATTGTAGGCTGGCTGTTTAATAAACTATCATAACTACTTCATTCACCACATTACTGATATATTAAGGTTCATGTTAACTTGTGCATCAGTCATCACAAACACTTGCTCACTGCAGAGGGGTACATGCCACCTCTTCCTCTAAACATACTTTGTTTCCTCTTTTAATGTTGTTGTTTCCCTTTGCTGACTGCTTTTCTTCCGAACTTTGCCCTCAGTAGTAATCCTCATCATGTCAAGGAAGTACAGGAGAGATGCAACTGATGCTAGTGCACTTAGGATGCACTGAAGCCTAACCCTGTTGGTGATGCTAGAGTCCAGCGATTCTCAAACTTTTCAAAGTCATTACCCTTTCTTCATATAGCTTCCTTCATGACAGCCCCTATTTTAACTTAGAATACTGCTGACTCGATTCTATACAAATATAAAGTACATTTCATAATTGTAATACATAAAGATGATTTTTTAAATATTCTTTGAGAATGTTCAAGGAACTAAAAAAACTACAAATTCCAAGGGTAGAGAAATCAGGAAATGAAAGTTCTGAGGGTTGATTGGATATTTCTTCAAACAAGCTGCAAAACTTTTTTGCATAGCCTTTTAATCAGTGTGATGGATGATGCTGCATATCATTAACCAGTTTCTTGATTCTTGGTTTTGTCACACACAAAGTGCATCTTAGGTCTTGTTCCATCTTCAATCTATTCAGATATTTTGTTTTGAGGTGGAAAAAGTGAGATAAAATGGCATCACAGGTATAGGTTGATGTAAATGGTAAGAGGTGGTGGAATACTAGGCCACATAAGTTTGGGTACTCAGCTGACACTGATAATCATCAAAACACAAAGGGACCATGCTTCACACTTAATTGTGGTGCCTGAATCTTACTAAAGATACAGAAGCTCTGTCTGAGCAGCATTGTCATCAGATTTAGGTGTCACTTACCCCCTTCAAATAGCAAAAAAAGGCCTCCTTGGGGACCATGGCCCCTAGTTAGGGAACCACTGTGTTTGACATAATAAAGCACTCTGAGAAAGATGAAATTCCATTGCAGATCGGCTGTTTGTTAGGCCTTGACTGTTCTGTGCTTAGGTTGATTCTCAAAGATAAGGCATGGAAAGGGATCTGCCTTTATGCAATCACCATAATGTCAAAAAAAAGAGAAGCAGTGTCATTTATGAGACAGAAATTATTGAGTCTGTGGCTTTAGGACTAGCACTAGCATTATATCCCTGTTAAACCAAATGTTTGTGAAGAGACTTGATGGCTGAAGATTTCTTTAATTTACTGATTTTCTGCAAATTTTCAACAGAGTATTTTTTTATATTTTCTGACTTTTAAAAATTTCAACATTTGAACAGGGTCAGCAAGCAGAGGCCATTTGTAAGTTGTGGACTCCTAACGAGAATATGAAACTGCATGTGATAAATAAAGCTAAGATTCTATATGAATTAGTCCCAAGAGAAACTGCAAAGATTCTTCCTGGATAAACACTCTTCAACTTGGTATCTTCATGAAGCATTGTTGTACCAAATGGGGAATGGAACCATAAGTCTTGAGATGTCATCTTCCATTTTTTTTTTCTTTTTCTTTTTTTTCCGCTGTCTCCCGCGTTTGCGAGGTAGCGCAAGGAAACAGACGAAAGAAATGGCCCAACCCACCCCATACACATGTATATACATACATCCACACACGCAAATATACATACCTACACAGCTTTCCATGGTTTACCCCAGACGCTTCACATGCCCTGATTCAATCCACTGACAGCACGTCAGCCCCGGTATACCACATTGATCCAATTCACTCTATTCCTTGCCCTCCTTTCACCCTCCTGCATGTTCAGGCCCCTATCACACAAAATCTTTTTCACTCCATCTTTCCACCTCCAATTTGGTCTCCCCCTTCTCCTCGTTCCCTCCACCTCCGACACATATATCCTCTCGGTCAATCTTTCCTCACTCATTCTCTCCATGTGACCAAACCATTTCAAAACACCCTCTTCTGCTCTCTCAACCACGCTCTTTTTATTTCCACACATCTCTCTTACCCTTACATTACTTACTTGATCAAACCACCTCACACCACACATTGTCCTCAAACATCTCATTTCCAGCACATCCATCCTCCTGCGCACAACTCTATCCATAGCCCATGCCTCGCAACCATACAACATTGTTGGAACCACTATTCCTTCAAACATACCCATTTTTGCTTTCCGAGATAATGTTCTCGACTTCCAAACATTCTTCAAGGCTCCCAGGATTTTCGCCCCCTCCCCCACCCTATGATCCACTTCCGCTTCCATGGTTCCATCCGCTGCCAGATCCACTCCCAGATATCTAAAATGCTTTACTTCCTCCAGTTTTTCTCCATTCAAACTTACCTCCCAATTGACTTGACCCTCAACCTTACTGTACCTAATTACCTTGCTCTTATTCACATTTACTCTTAACTTTCTTCATTCACACACTTTACCAATCTCAGTCACCAGCTTCTGCAGTTTCTCACATGAATCAGCCACCAGCGCTGTATCATCAGCGAACAACAACTGACTCACTTCCCAAGCTCTCTCATCCCCAACAGACTTCATACTTGCCCCTCTTTCCAAAGCGCTTGCATTCACCTCCCTAACAACCACATCCATAAACAAATTAAACAACCATGGAGACATCATACACCCCTGCCGCAAACCTACATTCACTGAGAACCAATCACTTTCCTCTCTTCCTACACGTACACATGCCTTACATCCTCGATAAAAACTTTTCACTGCTTCTAACAACTTGCCTCCCACACCATATATTCTTAATACCTTCCACAGAGCATCTCTATCAACTCTATCATATGCCTTCTCCAGATCCATAAATGCTACATATAAATCCATTTGCTTTTCTAAGTATTTCTCACATACATTCTTCAAAGCAAACACCTGATCCACACATCCTCCACCACTGGTAACAAATGGTTATGAGATGACTGGTACACCAAAAAAACAAATATAGTTCCATGTAGTGAAGGTACTTAAATCCTTGCTGAGGTTCTATAATGGAATAATTGTATGAGGTAATGTAAGGACTCCTTCACAGTAGACAACCTCTAACCTGGTTCCTTAGTAAATCAATAGTACACTTAAGCCTAAGTCTAACTTTTTCTCTCCCATTAGTATCACTGGGTTATAAAATGATCTTTAAAGTCAAGCAGCACATTAGCAACAATCAAGTTTCTGCATAATGATGATAAACACAGACTCACTAAGACTGCATACATGAACATTCCCTTGAGGTATTGAAATAAACCCTGAATGCAGGCCCCTCTAACTCAGTTCCCATTTTGTATCATGAGTACCTTTGGGGAGTTATGGGACCTTAAGCCATGGGGGCTGTCCTGCTTCTCCTATAAATAACAAAGGTATAAACAGATCTCGACAAACAATTATCAAGCAGTTAGACCAATAACAGTACAATAAACAATCAAATCTGCGGATGAAGCTATGTGGTGGACCACCCAATTGAGGAACAAACCTCTAACATGACTGAATTAGCATCTCAAACTCTTATGACATTGTTTATTATCATCCCTTGCCTCATGTATAATCATCAAAACCCCAGTCCATGTACAATACCTGTTCTCTACCTATCAATATCTCTGATGCAGTTTTCCCCTAGAGAACTCCTAAACATAGGGAAGATGACACATCAGTCAGTGTTTCAATTTCTCACACTCTTTAAGACATTCCCACAACTCCTCCTTCAACAGAAATAACACCCCCTCCATTGCTCTTTCCCTCACACTTATCCCAGACTTTACCCCTCAGACATTCCAAACCTTTCTTCCCCCTTACCCTTGAACTCAGTTTTGCTTAAAATTAGAACATTTAGGTTTCTTTCCTCAAAAGTACTATCTCTCTCTACCTCTTTCATATCCTAGTTACTTCCATGCACATTAAAACACACCACACTGAGCCTTCAAGGAAGACGAGCACTCCTCGCTTGGATGCCTCATGGAGTCTTGGCTCCTTCTCTTTCAAACTTTAAAAATTGCAACACAAACTGCAAAACTATAACAAAAAAATCTACAGAATGTATATCATCATATACAGGTAATGTTCAACTAATACACATATCATTTTCCAAAATAAATAAAATGACATGCACAATCATTTACAAAATTTCAGCCACCGCACTTATCCAGATATATCCTGCTCAAATTCACACACATACAAACAGAAAAATAAGAACTATTATGACTATTAATAAATCACGATAAAACTCACAGCATTTGAACCATATTCAAGAAGTACTTTCAAATTAATTACTCAGAAAAGTCAAGTGAAAAGTCATTCAATTATGAAAGCTGAAAATGGGGGAAAATCATATAATACACATGTCCTTTTAGAAAGTTTCTACTTTATTAAGTACAGTTTTTCAAAGTCACTTTAAGGAAAATAAACATTTACTAATTTGTTACTTAACTAGAGTTTATTTCTTACAAACACAAAGAATTCTTTATAAACCTGTTGTAAGCCATTAACTACAATTCATCTGTATATAAATTTCATACTAAGAAGTAACAATATACCGACTACAAGAGAAGAACATGTTTTGCACGGCATTACCAGTAAGTGCCAAAATTCATAACAAAATAATACTTCCTTATGGCTTATCAACATTTGCAATGATAAGTAACAAACTTGTTTCCTGGGTCAACCCAAATATTGATGAGTTTGCATGTGTCTCCTTAAAGTGCTAACTTTTATTGAGCGGTAAGAGCAGTAGTTACAAGCGTAGGGTTTTTCTCCAGTGTGGGTGCGAATATGAAATTTCAAAGTGTTTTCCTGAGTAGCTCTATAAGGGCAATGTGGACAAATAAATGGCTTTTCACCAGTGTGTACGCGAATATGATTATTAAGGTTGGTTGTCTTGTTGGTTCTATAAGCGCAGTAAGGACACTGATGGAACTTGCTTGTGGATGTTACACCTTTTAAGGGTCCCATGACCCCATCACTCCTTCTGGTCTTCTGTTCGCTGTTCAGCAACATCTGTAGGGGACGCTGGTCTTACTCATAACTATCAACTGTTTCTTATCAAAAGTTCTACATTATACTTGATCTTGCTATACTTATAAAGTTCAAGCTCTTAGAAATGAAAAGTCTAATCTAATATCATATCAAATCCATTTACACATATAAGAATATGAATGAAAATGTGTGAGAAGGGAAAGGAGATAGGTGGGTTCATGCATGTGTGTGAGTGTTCAATCATGTACGAGTACCTAAGCATGTAATGTACACCGTATAGTGCACATGTAGAAAAAAAACTTCACTCACAATTCCGGAGCAAAAGTAGTGTCTGTGCTTACTCCAACATCAACATAGCCACTGCATGCCTTGAGGGCCTTGAGTCCCCAAACTTTTGATGTTATGTGGCTTAAGGTCTGGGTCCCAAATATCACACTTTTACTTTATATTACCCATTGTTCTAATTCTACAAATCTTATATCTTTCTCCAACAATTCAAACTCCTGCCATCAGACTTGACATATTCTCACTGACAAGCCGAAATCCTCTACTCGGGATTTCATTGTTCACCGTGGGGAATGTGAATTCCTCCCAGATGGGTGGCGAGGCACTGAAGCCTTCACATTCTCCATTCTCTATGATCTAGAGAAAATTATCTTCCATCCCCCATATTCTTGACTGCTGAGACCACTCTCCTAATATTCTGGATCTGTTTTCCACCTCAAATCCATCCCACTGTAACTGCACAATCTCGAACCCAGCTGGTCCATCTGATCAGACTCTCATAACTGTATCTCTCTAATGGCACCCATCCCCCAGCAGCCCCTTCTAAACCTCAACAAACCTAACTGGAATAACTTTCTTGGGTAAATTACCATCTCTTACGTGGTGATGCTTTTGTTTCTGCCAAAGGCATAGCAGAGGTTATTGTTGTGGAAATAGAAGCATTTATCCCCTCTTCCTCCAAGATGACCTGTTCTACCAAGCCATGGTTCAACCATTCATGTTCTAAGGCCATTCCAACAAGAGATCAGACATATCAGACTTGGAAAACTCTCCTCCCTCGGAATCCCTTTCAGCATTTATCACTGCCTATTATCAAATACTTTATCCATGAGGCAAAGTGTTCCTTTACTGAAAGGAAGTGCAATAACCTCTCCTCGTTATCCACTGATTGGTCTTTCTGGTCTTTAGCTACAGGTATTACTAACTACTTGTCACTCTACATTTCCTTCACTTTTCTGTTCTGATGGTACTATAGTTGTTTCTCCCATAGGCAAAGCAACTCTTAAGTTCCTGTTTTTCCTCTAACTTTAACCTGAGTGACTCTAATATCACTTCACATCCTGATGCTCCTCTTACCAATTCTATACCTCTCCCTGTACTCACTTTTCAAACTGTCCAAAAAGCACTTCACCCTCGACACAAAGAAGGCTTATGGTCCTGGTGGCACCCATCACCATGGACTGAAAGATTGTGCCTCTGAACTTGCACTGGTGCTTGCTCATCTATTCCATTTCTCCATGAAAATCAGAATTTTCCCTTCTTGGAAGCAACCATTGGTAATCCTAACCCTATGACAGGTGACCATTCTAACCCCTTAAACTATCATCCTATTGCTTAGACATATACCATTTCCAACGTTTCTGAAATCCCACCTCAACTCCTATATCCTTAGATGTCTTGAATCTTACATTCTTTTCTGATCATCAGTATGGCTTCCGCACGGTGAGACCTACTGGTGATATTTTTTTCCTACTTACTAACGTCCGATCATTGTCCCTGGAAGATTTTGGGGAATCTTATGAAGTTGCTCTTGACATCTCCGAAGCTTTAAATAAGGTATGGCATCAGAGTCTCACCTCTAATCTCCCTTCTTCAGGCTTTCCCTCACTTTTCTCCCTCATACCTACCTTCCTTTTCAGCTGATCTATCTCTATGGTTGTTGATGGATCAGCCTACCTGCCTTTCTCCATCAACAGCAGTGTCCCTCAAGGATCTTCTTTTGATCAATGATTTCCTTTATTCCAAACATAACCAAATGCACTGATAAAATTATGAAACAACACTGCATTCCTCCACATCCTTCAATTCTGCTCCTTCTCTCACTCACTCTGCATCTAGTCTCTACGCAACTTCCTCAACAAACTTAGAATTCAACATGATATTTCAGTGGAGTAGATGAAAGCTGGTTAAGTTTAAGGTCTTAGAGACTTTCTAGCTATCTCGCCATCGAAAATTCATCTCTCGTTTGACGGTTCTGTAATTCCACCTATTGAGTCAGTGAACACACTTTATATTACTGTATAACATCCAGTTTTTCTTAGAAACCCCACATTATAGAACTGTTGCTCCAATTATACAAAGGATTAATCCATACTTGTATGAAGTACTGTTCTCACATCTAGGGTGGTTCTATCTCTGCATCCTTACATGACAGAGTCAAGTCAAAAGTGGCTGACTTATAAACTCTCCCAGGCCAACTTTAAAACTTGACTCTATTGCTCTATGCCATAACATTGGTTCCCTTTCCCTCTTCTATAGTTATCACTTTGGTTTTTGCACCCAAGAGCTGGCTCCTTGTATGCCCTCAAAACCAGCTAGATCATGCAATACTAGGCAAGCTGGTGCATTACATGATTACTGCATGGCTGCCAACTCAAGAGTGAAAAATTCTGGTAAGTTTCTTTCCCTTCACTTTGAAGTTCAGGCATTTTCTCCTTCTCATGTCTTTCCTAATAATTATGACCTGGCACATTTTGAAAAGACAGGTTTTTCACTTCCTCCAAAATTCGTAAATATTGTCCATTGTCTCTTCTTTTTCCCTTTCATTAACACCTTTACATTTCAATTAAGGCCCTGCCTTGATGTGAACTTTTATCCATGACTTTAGCCTCCAACATAAAATGCACACACACACTCACACATGTTTTTCTCTCTCTCTCTTATATACTCGCCATTTCCCATGTTAGTGAGGTAGTGTTAAGAACAGATGGCTAAGCCTTAGAGGAAGCATCCTCACATTGCCCCTTCCTTGTTCCTTCTTTTGGAAAGTTAAAAACAGGAGGGGAGGATTTCCAGCCCCGCACTCCCTCCCCTTTTAGTCACCTTCTACGTCATGCAGGGAATACATGGGAAGTTTTCTTTCTCCCCATCCCTAGGGATAACACACACATATATATATATATATATATATATATATATATATATATATATATATATATATATATATATATATATATATATCTTTATTATCATTATCATTATATATAATCATTTTCCTACGTCAGAGGTAGCTCCAGGAAACAGACGAAAACTGGCCCAGCCACTCACATACACATTTTACAAATAAAAGACCATATATGCACACATACATCATCAACATATACATACATATACACAGACATTTACATAAATACACACATGTACATAATCATACTTGCTTGCCTTCATCAATTCCTTTCACCACCCCACCCCACAGGAAACAGAATCGCCATCCCCCGCATCATGCATATTCATCATTTCCCCCATTAGCGAGGCAGCATTAAGAACAGAGGATTGAGCATTAACAGGCAATATCCTCATTTGGCCCCATTCTCTGTCCCTTGCTTTGGAAAATTAAAAACGGGTGATGAGGATTTCCAGCCCCCACTCCCTCCCTTTTTAGTTGCCTTCTACGACACATAAGAAATACATGAGAAGTTTTATTTCTCCCTTATCCCTACGGATAATATATATATATATATATATATATATATATATATATATATATATATATATATATATATATATATATACATATATATAATAATATCATTATCATTATATTCAATCACTGTTTCCTGCATCAGCAAGGTAGCACAATGAAAAAGATGAAGAATGGCCAATATATGTGTGTGTGTGTGTGTGTGTGTGTATATATATATATATATATATATTTATTTTATATTTATTTATTATACTTTGTCGCTGTCTCCCGCGTTTGCGAGGTAGCGCAAGGAAACAGACGAAAGAAATGGCCCAACCCCCCCCATACACATGTATATACATACGTCCACACACGCAAATATACATACCGACACAGCTTTCCATGGTTTACCCCAGACGCTTCACATGCCTTGATTCAATCCACTGACAGCACGTCAACCCCGGTATACCACATCGCACCAATTCACTCTATTCCTTGCCCTCCTTTCACCCTCCTGCATGTTCAGGCCCCGATCACACAAAATCTTTTTCACTCCATCTTTCCACCTCCAATTTGGTCTCCCTCTTCTCCTCGTTCCCTCCACCTCCGACACATATATCCTCTTGGTCAGTCTTTCCTCACTCATTCTCTCCATGTGCCCAAACCATTTCAAAACACCCTCTTCTGCTCTCTCAACCACGCTCTTTTTATTTCCACACATCTCTCTTACCCTTACGTTACTTACTCGATCAAATCACCTCACACCACACATTGTCCTCAAACATCTCATTTCCAGCACATCCATCCTCCTGCGCACAACTCTATCCATAGCCCACGCCTCGCAACCATACAACATTGTTGGAACCACTATTCCTTCAAACATACCCATATATATAGGTAGTAAAAGCTTTACGGAAGATGAATGCCGGCAAGGCAGCAGGTTTGGATGGTATTGCAGTGGAATTTATTACAAAAGGGGTGACTGTATTGTTGACTGGTTGGTAAGGTTATTTAATGTATGTATGATTCATGGTGAGGTGCCAGAGGATTGGCAGAATGCTTGCATAGTGCCATTGTACTAAGGCAAAGGGGATAAGAGTGAGTGCTCAAATTACAGGGGTATAAGTTTGTTGAGCCTTCCATGGTCCACCCCAGATGCTTCACATGCCTTGATTCAATCCACTGACAGTATACCGGGGTTGATGTGCTGTCAGTGGATTGAATCAAGGCATGTGAAGCGTCTGGGGTGGACCATGGAAGGCTGTGTAGGTATGTATATTTGCGTGTGTGGACGTATGTATATACATGTGTATGGGGTGGGTTGGGCCATTTCTTTCGTCTGTTTCCTTGCACTACCTCGCAAATGCGGGAGACAAAAAAAAAAAAAAAAAAAAAAAAAAAAAAAATTGTTGAGTATTCCTGGTAAATTATATGGGAGGGTATTGATTGAGAGGGTGAAGGCATGTACAGAGCATCAGATTGGGGAAGAGCAGTGTGGTTTCAGAAGTGGTAGAGGATGTGTGGATCAGGTGTTTGTTTTGAAGAATGTATGTGAGAAATACTTACAAAAACAAATGGATTTGTATGTAGCATTTATGGATCTGGAGAAGGCATATGATAGAGTTGATAGAGATGCTCTGTGGAAGGTTTTAAGAATATATGGTGTGGGAGGCAAGTTGTTAGAAGCAGTGAAAAGTTTTTATCGAGGATGTAAGGCATGTGTATGTGTAGGAAGAGAGGAAAGTGATTGGTTCTCAGTGAATGTATTTGCAGTAGGGGTGTGTGATGTCTCCATGGTTGTTTAATTTGTTTATGGATGGGGTTGTTAGGGAGGTGAATGCAAGAGTTTTGGAAAGAGGGGCAAGTATGAAGTCTGTTGGGGATGAGAGAGCTTGGGAAGTGAGTCAGTTGTTGTTCGCTGATGATATAGCGCTGGTGACTGATTCATGTGAGAAACTGCAGAAGCTGGTGACTGAGTTTGGTAAAGTGTGTGAAAGAAGAAAGTTAAGAGTAAATGTGAATAAGAGCAAGGTTATTAGGTACAGTAGGGTTGAGGGTCAAGTCAATTGGGAGCTAAGTTTGAATGGAGAAAAACTGGAGGAAGTAAAGTGTTTTAGATATCTGGGAGTGGATCTGGCAACGGATGGAACAATGGAAACGGAAGTGAATCATAAGGTGGGGGAGGGGGCGAAAATCCTGGGAGCCTTGAAGAATGTATGGAAGTCGAGGATATTATCTCGGAAAGCAAAAATGGGTATGTTTGAAGGAATAGTGGTTCCAACAATGTTATATGGTTGCGAGGTGTGGGTTGCGGAGGAGGGTGGATGTGCTGGAAATGAGATGTTTGAGGACAATATGTGGTGTGAGGTGGTTTGATCGAGTAAGTAATAATTGGGTAAGAGAGATGTGTGATAATAAAAAGAGTGTGGTTGAGAGAGCAGAAGAGGGTGTTTTGAAATGTTTTGGTCACATGAAGAGAATGAGTGAGGAAAGATTGACAAAGAGGATATATGTGATAGAGGTGGAGGGAACGAGAAGTGGGAGACCAAATTGGAGGTGGAAAGATGGTGTGAAAAGGATTTTGAGTGATTGGGGCCTGAACATGCAGGAGGGTGAAAGGCGTGCAAGGAATAGAGTGAATTGGATCGATGTGGTATACCAGGGTGGACGTGCTGTCAATGGATTGAACCAGGGCATGTGAAGCGTCTGGGGTAAACCATGGAAAGTCCTGTGGGGCCTGGATGTGGAAAGGGAGCTGTGATTTCGGTGCATTATCACATGACAGCTAGAGACTGAGTGTGAACGAATGTGGCCTTTGTTGTCTTTTCCTAGCGCTACCTCGCACACATGAGGGGGGAGGGGGTTGTTATTTCATGTGTGGCGAGGTGGCGATGGGAATGAATAAAGGTAGACACTATGAATTATATACATGTGTATATATGTATATGTCTGTGTGTGTATATATATGTATACGTTGAGATGTATAGGTATGTATATTTGCGTGTGTGAACATGTCTGTATATACATGTGTATGTGGGTGGGTTGGGCCATTCTTTCGTCAGTTTCCCTGCGCTACCTCACTAACGCGGGAGACAGCGACAAAGCAAAATAAATAAAAATATATTTCTATTTATTATACTTTGTTACTGTCTCCCACGTTAGCGAGGTAGCGCAAGGAAACAGACGAAACAATGGCCCAACCGAACCACATAAATATGTGTATACATAAACGTCCACACATGCACATATACATGCCTATACATTTCAATGTATACAAATATATACATACACAGACATATACATATATACACATGTACATAATTCATAATCACTGCCTTTATTCATTCCCATCACCACCCCGCCACATATGAAAAGACAACCCCCCTCCCCCCCACGCACGCAACCGAGGTAGCGCTAGGAAAAGACAACAAAGGCCACATTTCTTCACAATCAGTCTCTAGATGTCATGTATAATGCACGGAAACCACAGCTCCTTTTCCACATTCAGGCCCCACAAGTTTTTCTATGGTTTATCCCAGATGCTTCACATGCCCTGGTTCAATCCTTTGACAGCATGTAGACCCCGGTATACCACATCATTCCAATTCACTCTATTCCTTGCATGCCTTTCACCCTCCTGCATGTTCAGGCCACGATCACTCAAAATCTTTTTCATTCCATCCTTCCACCTCCAATTAGGTCTCCCACTTCTCGTTCCTCCTCCTCCGACACATATAACCTCTTTGTCAATCTTTCCTCACTCATCCTCTCCATGTGACCAAACCATTTGAATACACCCTCTCCTGCTCTCTCAACCACACTCTTCTTGTTACCACACATCTCTTTTACCTTATCATTACTTACTCAATTAAACCACCTCACACCACATACTGTCCTCAAACATCTTATTTCCAACATATCCACTGTCCTCCACACAACCCTATCCAAAGCCCACGCCTGACAACCATATAACATTGTTGGAACAACTATTTCCTCAAACATACCCATTTTTGCTTTCCGAGATAATGTTCTCGCCTTCCACACATTTTTCACCACTCCCAGAATTTTCGCCCCCTCTCCATCTTGTGACTCACTTTCGCTTCCATGGTCCCATCCGCTGCCAAATCCACTCCCATATATCTAAAGCACTTCACTTCCTCCAATTGTTCTCCAATGAAACTTACCTCCAAATTGACTTGTCCCTCAATCCTACTGTACCTAATAACCTTGCTCTTATTCACATTTACTCTCAGCTTTTTTCTTTCAAAAAATTTAACAAACTCAGTCACCTATTTCTGTAGCTTCTCACCCAAATCAGGGTAGTGACTGAGAGGGTGAAGGCATGCATGTACAGAACATCAGATTGGGGGAGAGCAGTGTGGTTTCAGAAGTAATAGAGGATGTGTGGATCAGGTGTTTGCTTTGAAGAATGTATGAGAGAAATACTTTGAAAAACAAATGGATTTGTGAGCAGCATCTATGGATCTGGAGAAGGCATATGATAGAGATGCACTGCAGAAGGTATTAAGAGTCTATGGTGTGGGAGGCACGTTGCTGGAAGCAGTGAAAAGTTTTTATCAAGGATGTAAGGCATGTGTACGAGTAGGAACAGAGGAAAGTGATTGGTTCTCAGTGAATGTCGGTTTGTGGCAGGGGTGCATGATGTCTCCATGGTTGTTTAATTTGTTTATGGATAGGGTTGTTACGGAGGTGAATGCAAGAGTTTTGGAGAGAGGGGTAAGTATGCAGTCTGTTGTGGATGAGAGGGTTTGGGAAGTGAGTCAGTTGTTGTTCGCTGATGATATATATATATATCCATAAATCCATACATTTATGGATCTGGAGAAGGCATATGTTAGAGTTGATAGAGTTGCTCTAAGGAAGGTATTAAGAAAATATGGTGTGGGAGGCAAGATGTTAGAAGTAATGAAAAGTTTCTATCGAGGATGTAAGGCATGTGCACAAGCAGGAAGAGAGGAAAATAATTGGTTCTCAGTGAATGTCGGTTTGTGGAATGGGTGCGTGATGTCTCCATGGTTGTTTATGGATGGGGTTGTCAGGGAGGTGAATGCAAGAGTTTTGGAAAGAGGGGTAAGTATGCAGTCTGTTATGGATGAGAGAGCCTGGGAAGTGAGTCAGTTGTTTGCTGATGATACAGCGCTGGTGGCTGATTCGGGTGAGAAACTGCAGAAGCTGGTAACTGAGTTTGGTAAAGTGTGTGAAAGAAGGAAGCTGAGAGAGAATGCGAATATGAGCAAGGTTATTAGGTACAGTAGGGTTGAGGGACAAGTCAATTGGGAGGCAAGTTTGAATGGAGAAAAATTGAAGGAAGTGAAGTGTTTTAGATATCTGGGAGTAGATTTGGCAGCGGATGGAACCACGGAAGCGGAAGTGAGTCATAGGATGGGGGAGGGTGCGAAGGTTCTGGGAGTGTTGAAAAATGTGTGGAAGGTGAGAATGTTATCTCGGAAAGCAAAAATGGGTATGTTTGAAGGAATAGTCGTTCCGACAATCTTAAATGGTTGCGAAGTGTGGGCTATAGATAGAGTTGAGCAGAAGAGGGTGGATGCGCTGGAAATGAGATGTTTGAGGACAGTATGTGGTGTGAGTTGGTTTGATCGAGTAAGTAATGAAAGGGTAAGAGAGATGTGTGGTAATAAAAAGAGTGTGGTTGAGAGAGCAGAAAAGGGTGTTTTGAAATGGTTTGGTCACATGGAGAGAATGAGTGAGGAAAGATTGACCAAGAGGATATATGTGTCAGAGGTGGAGGAGACGAGGAGAAGTGGGAGACCAAATTGGAGGTGGAAAGATGGAGTGAAAAAGATTTTGAGTGATCGTGGCCTGAACATGCAGGAGGGTGAAAGGCGTGCAAGGAATAGAGTGAATTGGATTGATGTGATATACCGGGGTTGAAGTGCTGTCAATGGATTGAACCACGGCATGTGAAGCGTCTGAGGTAAACCATGGAAAATTTTGTGGGGCCTGGAGGTGGAAAGGGAGCTGTGATTTTGGTGCATTATACATGACAGCTAGAGACTGAGTGTGAACGAATGTGGCCTTTGTTGTCTTTTCCTAGCCCTACTTCTCGCACATGCGGGGGGAGGGTTTGCCATTTCATGTGTGGCTGTGTGGCGAGAGGAAGGAATAAAGGCAGACACTATGAATTGAGTATATGCATATATATGTATATGGCTGTGTGTATAATTATATGAATACGTTGAGATGTATAGGTATGTATATGTGCGTGTGTGGACGTGTATGTATATACATAAGTATGTGGGTAGGTTGGGCCATTCTTTTGCCTGTTTCCTTGCGCTACCTCGCTAATGCGGGAGACCGGCAAAGTACAATAAAGAATAACAAATAAATAATATATAATATATAATCTTTCACCTCTTACACTTTTCTCTTGACTTCCTGCTGCTTTCTTTTATACATCTCCCAGTTATTTGCACTATTTCCCAGCAAAAATCATCCAAATATCTCTAACTTCTCTTTCACTTACAATCAAGTAAGAATTACTTCTTCATCCCACCACTTTTGATGGTTTCTTACACTTTTCTCTTGACCTGCAAAAATCCTGCCGCTTTCTTTTATACATCTCTATTTGCACTACTTCCCTGCAAAAATCATCCAAATGCCTCTCTCTCCTCTTTTACTAACAATCTTCTTCATCCCACTGTCTCTAATCTACCCACTTCCCTGCTTTTTCATGCCACAAGCACCTTTTGTGCGAGCCATCACTGCTTCCCTAAATATATCCTATTCCCCTCCCACTCCCCTTATGAGAGCAAATGACGTAAGGGAAGTGGGAGAGGAATGGGATGTATTTAGGGAAGCAGTGATGGCTTGTGGAAAAGATGCTTGTGGCATGAGAAAGGTGGGAGGTGGGCAGATTCGAAAGGGTGAGTGGTGGGATGAAGAAGTAAGATTGTTAGTGAAAGAGAAGAGAGAGGCATTTGGACGATTTTTGCAGGGAAATAATGCAAATGACTAGGAGATTAATAAAATAAAGTGGCAGGAGGTCAAGAGAAAAGTGCAAGAGGTGAAAAAGAGGGCAAATGAGAGTTGGGGTGAGAGAGTATCATTAAATTTTAGGGAGAATAAAAAGATGTTTTGGAAGGAGGTAAATAAAGTGCGTAAGACAAGAGAACAAATGGGAACATCGGTGAAGGGGGGTAATAGGGAGGTAACAACAAGTAGTGGTGAAGTGAGAAGGAGATGGAGTGAGAATTTTGATGGTTTGTTGAATGTGTTTCATGATAAGAGTGGCAGATATACAGTGTTATGGTTGAAGAGAGGGTCGGGGACAATGAATGGTAAACAAAGAAGAGGTTGCAGAAGTTTTGCAGAACATGAAAGCTGGCAAAGCCATAGTTTTGGATGGTACTGCAGCGGAATTTATTACAAAAAGGGGTGACTGTGTTGTTGATTGGTTGGTAAGCATATACAATGAATCTATGCCATAGTTCATGGTAAAGTCCCTGAGGATTGGCAAAATGCATGCACAGTGCCATTATCCAAAGACAAAGGGGATCAAGGTGACAGTTCAAATTACAGAGGTATAAGTTTGTTGAGTATTCCTGGGAAATTATCTGGGAGGGTATTGACTGAGAGAGTAAAGGCATGTACAGAGCATCAGATTGGGGAAGAGCAGTGTGGTTTCAGAAGTGGTAGAGGATGTGTGGATTAGGCGTTTGCTTTGAAAAAAGGTGTTAGAAGAATGTATGTGAGAAATACTTAGAAAAGCAAATGGATTTGTATGTAGCATTTATGGACCTGGAGAAGGCATATGATAGGGTTGATAAGAGATGCTTTGTGGAAGGTTTTAAGAGTATATGGTGTGGGAGGTAAGTTGCTAAAAGCAGTGAAAAGTTTTATCGAGGATGTAAGAAAAGAGGAGAGTGATTGGTTCCCAGTGAATGTTGGTTTTCGGCAGGGGTGCAGGACGTCTCAATGGTTGTTCAATTTGTTTATGGATGGGGTGGTTAGGGAGATGAATGCAAGAGTTTTGGAGAGAGGGTCAAGTATGCAGTCTGCTGTGGATGAGAGGGCATGGGAAGTGGGTCAGTTGCTGTTCGCTGATGATACAGAGCTGGTGGCTGATTCAGGTGAGAAACTGCAGAAGTTGGTGACTGAGTTTGGTAAAGTGTGTGATAGAAGAAAGCTGAGAGTGAATGTGAATAAGAGCATGGTTATTAGGTTCAGTAAGGTTGAGGGACAATTTAACTGGGAGATAAGTCTGAATGGAGAAAAACTGGAGGAAGTGATGATTTTAGATATCTAGGAGTGGATTTAGCTGTGGATGGAAACATGGAAGAAGTGAATCATAGGGTGGGAGAGGGAGCAAAGGTTCTGGGAGCATTGAACAATGTGTGGAAGGCAAGAACGTTATCTTGGAAAGCAAAAATGGGTATGTTTGAAGGACTCGTGGATCCAACAATATTACATGGTTACGAGGCATGGGCTATAGACTGGGTTGTGCGGAGAAGGGTCGATGTGTTGGAAATGAAATGTTTGAGGGCAATATGTGGTGTGAGGTGGTTTGATCGAGTAAGTAATGAAAGGGTAAGAGAGATATGTGGTGATAAAAAAAAGTGTGTTGAGAGAGAAGAAGAGGGTGTATTGAAATGGTTTGATCAAATGGTGAGAATGAGTGAGAAAAGATTGACAAAGAAGATAAATGTGACAGAAGTAGAGGGAACAAGAAGTGGGAGACCAAATTGGAGGTGGAAGGATGGAGTAAAAAATATTTTGAGCGAACGGGGCCTGAACATACAGGAGGGTGAAAGGCATGCAAGGAATAGAGTGAATTGGAATGATGTGGTATACCAGGGTCGACGTGCTGTCAATGGATTGAACCAGGGCCTGTGAAGCATCTGGGGTAAAGTATGGAAAGTTTTGTGGCGCTTGGATGTGGAAAGGGAGCTGTGGTTTTGGTGCATTACACATGACAGCTAGAGTCTAAGTGTGGATGAATGTGGCCTTTGTTGTCCTTTCCTAGCGCTACCTTGCACACACGCAGGGGGAGTGGGTGTCATTTTTTGTGTAGCAGGGTGGCGACGGGAATGGATGAAGGCAGCATGAATGAATATGTGCATGTGTATACATATATATGTCTGTGTGTGTATACGTTGAAATATATATGTCTGTGAATGTATTTGTATGTATACGTTGAAATGTATAGGTATGCATAGGTGCGTGGGTTGGGCCATTCTTTCATCTGTGTCCTTGGGCTACCTATCCCTGGGGATAGGGGAGAAAGAATACTTCGCACGCATTCCTCACGTGTCGAAGAAGGCGACTAAACAGGGCAGGAGCGGGGGCCTGGAAACCCTCACCTCCTTGTAATTTAACTTTCTAAAAGGGGAAACAGAAGAAGGAGTCACGCGGGGAGTGCTCATCCTCCTCAAAGGCTCACACTGGAGTGTCTAAATGTGTGTGGATGTAACCAAGATGAGCAAAAAGGAGATAGGTAGTATGTTTGAGGAAAGGAACCTGGATGTTTTGGCTCTGAGTGAAACGAAGCTCAAGGGTAAAGGGGAAGAGTGGTTTGGGAATGTCTTGGTAGTAAAGTCAGGGGTTAGTGAGAGGACAAGAGCAAGGGAAGGAGTAGCACTACTCCTGAAACAGGAGTGGTGGGAGTATGTGATAAAGTGTAAGAAAGTAAACTCTAGATTGATATGGGTAAAACTGAAAGTGGATAGAGAGATGGGTGATTATTGGTGCATATGCACCTGAGCATGAAAAGAAAGATCATGAGAGACAAGTGTTTTGGGAGCAGCTGAGTGAGTGTGTTGGTAGTTTTGATGCACGAGACAGGGTTATAGTGATGGGTGATTTGAATGCAAAGGTGAATAAAATGGCAGTTGAGGGAATAATTGGTGTACATGGGGTGTTCAGTGTTGTAAATTGAAATGGTGAAGAACTTGTAGATTTTTGTGCTGAAAAAGGACTGGTGATTGGGAATATCTGGTTTAAAGAGAGATATACACATAAGTATACGTATGTAAGTAGGAGAGATGGCCAGAGAGCGTTATTGGATTACATGTTAATTGATAAGCGTACGAAAGATAGACTTTTGGTGCAAGAGGTGAAAAGGAGGGCAAATGAGAGTGGGGTAGGAGAGTATCATTAAATTCTAGGGACAATAAAAAGATGTTTTGTAAGGAGGTAAATAAAGTGCGTAAGACAAGGGAACAAATGGGAACATCAGTACAGGGGGCTAATGGGGAGGTGATAACAAGTAGTGGTGATGTGAGAAGGAGATGGAGTAAGTGTTTTGAAGGTTTGTTGAATGTGTTTGATGATAGAGTGGCAGTATAGGGTGTTTTGGTCGAGGTGGTGTGCAAAGTGAGAGGGTTAGGGAAAATGATTTGGTAAACAGAGAAGAGGTAGTAAAAGCTTTGTGGAAGATGAAAGCCGGCAAGACAGTGGGTTTATATGGTATTGCAGTGGAATTTATCAAAAAAGGGGGTGACTGTATTGTTGACTGGTTGGTAAGGTTATTTAATATATGTATGACTCATAGAGAGGTGCCTGAGGATTGGTGGAAAGCTTGTACGCTGCCATTGTACAAAGGCTAAGGGAATAAAAGTGAGTGCTCAAATTACAGAGGTATAAGTTTATTGAGTATTCCTGGGAAATTATATGGGAGGGTATTGTCTGAGAGGGTGAAGGCATGTACAGAGCATCAGATTGGAGAAGAGCAGTGATTTCAGAAGTGGTAGAGGGTGTGTGGATCAGGTGTTTGCTTTGAAGAATGTATGAGAGAAATACTTAGAAAAGCAAATGGATTAGTATGTAGCATTTATGGATGTGGAGAAGGCATATGATAAAAGAGTTGATAGAGATGCTCTGTGGAAGGTATTAAGAATATATGGTGTGGGAGAAAAGTTGTTAGAAGCAGTGAAAAGTTTTTATCAAGGATGTAAGGCATGTGTACGAGTAGGAAGAGAGGAAAGTGATTGGTTCTCAGTGAATGTTGGTTTGCAGCAGGGGTGCGTGATGTCTCCATGGTTGTTTAATTAGCTTATGAATGGGGTTGTTAGGGAGGTGAATGGAAGAGTTTTGAAAAGGGGGGCAAGTATGCAGTCTGTTGTGGATGAGAGAGTTTGGGAAGTGAGTCAGTTGTTGTTCGCTGATGATACAGCGCTGGTGGCTGATTCGGGTGAGAGACTGCAGAGGCTGGTGACTGAGTTTGATAAAGTGTGTGAAAGAAGAAAGGTGAGAGTAAATTTGAATAAGAGCAAGGTTATTAGGTACAGTAGGGTTGAGGGACAAGTCAATTGGTAGATAAGTTTGAATGGAGAAAAACTGGAGAAAGTGAAATGTTTTAGATATCTGGCAGTAGATTTGGCAGCGGATGGAACCATGGAAGCGGAAGTGAATCATAGGGTGGGGGAGGGGGCGAAAGTTCTGGGAGAGTTGAAAAATGTATGGAACTCGAAAATGCTATCTTGGAAAGCAAGAAATAGTGGTTCCAACAATGTTATATGGTTGCGAGGCATGGGCTATAGATAGAGTTGTGCATCAGGAGGGTGGATGTGCTGGAAATGAGATGTTTGAGGACAATATGTGGTGTGAGGTGGTTTGATCGAGTAAGCAACGAAAGGGTAAGAGAGAGATGTGTGGTAACAAAAAGAGTGTGGTTGAGAGAGCAGAAGAGGGTGTTTTGAAATGGTTTGGTCACATGTTGAGAATGAGGGAGGAGAGATTGACAAAGAGGATATATGTGTTAGAGGTGAAGGGAACGAGAAGTGGGAGACCGAATTGGAGGAGGGAAGATGAAGTGAGAAAGATTTTGAGTGATCGGGGCCTGAACATGCAGGAGGGTGAAAGGCGTGCAAGGAATAGAGTGAATTGGAACGATGTGATATACTGGGGTGGACGTGCTGTCAATGGACTGAACAAGGGCATGTGAAGCATCTAGGGTAGACCATGAAAAGTTTTGTGGGGCCTGGATGTGGAAAGGGAGCTGTGGTTTCGGTGCATTATACATGACAGCTAGAGACTGAATGTGAACGAATGGGGCCTTTGTTGTCTTTTCCTAGCGCTACCTCGCTCACATGCAGAAGGAGGGGGTTGTCATTTCATATGTGGTGGGTTGGCGAAGGGAATGAATAAGGGCAGACAGTATGAATCATGTACGTGTGCATATATGTATACGTTTGTGTGTGTGTATATACATATATGCATACGTTGAGATGTAAAGGTATGTATATCTGCATGTGAGGACATGTATGTATATACAGGTGTATGTGGGTAGGTTGGGCCATTTTTTCATCTGTTTCCTTGCGCTACCTCGCTAACGCAGGAGACAGTGACAAAGTATAATAAATAAATAAATTCTTTTTTTTTTTTGCTTTGTCGCTGTCTCCCGCGTTTGCGAGGCAGAGCAAGGAAACAGACGAAAGAAATGGCCCAACCCTCCCCCATACACATGTATATACATATGTCCACACACGCAAATATACATACCTACACAGCTTTCCATGGTTTACCCCAGACGCTTCACATGCCCTGATTCAATCCACTGACAGCAAGTCAACCCCGGTATACCACATCAATCCAATTCACTCTATTCCTTGCCCTCCTTTCACCCTCCTGCATGTTCAGGCCCCGATCACACAAAATCTTTTTCACTCCATCTTTCCACCTCCAAATTGGTCTCCCACTTCTCTTCGTTCCCTCCACCCCCGACACATATATCCTCTTGGTCAATCTTTCCACACTCATTCTCTCCATGTGCCCAAACCACTTCAAAACATCCTCTTCTGCTCTCTCAACCATGCTCTTTTTATTTCCACACATCTCTCTTACCCTTACATTACTTACTCGATCAAACCACCTCACACCACACATTGTCCTCAAACATCTCATTTCCAGCACATCCACCCTCCTGCGCACAACTCTATCCATAGCCCACGCCTCGCAACCATACAACATTGTTGGAACCACTATTCCTTCAAACATACCCATTTTTGCTTTCCGAGATAATGTTCTCGACTTCCACACATTCTTCAAGGCTCCCAGGATTTTCGCCCGCTCCCTCAACCTATGTGTACATTGAGATGTATAGGTATGTATATTTGCGTGTGTGGACGTGTATGTATATATATTGTGTATGGGGGTGGGTTGGGCCATTTCTTTCGTCTGTTTCCTTGCGCTGCCTTGCAAACGCGGGAGACAGCGACAAAGCAAAATAAATGAATAATATATATATATATATATATATATATATATATATGCAAGAGTTTTGGAAAGAGGGGCAAGTATGAAGTCTGTTGTGGATGAGAGAGTTTGGGAAGTGAGTCAGTTGTTGTTCGCTGATGATACAGCGCTGGTGGCTGATTTATGTGAGAAACTGCAGAAGCTGGTGACTGAGTTTGGTAAAGTGAGTGAAAGAAGAAAGTTAAGAGTTAATGTGAATAAGAGCAAGGTTATTAGGTACAGTAGGGTTGAGGGTCAAGTCAATTGGGAGGTAAGTTTGAATGGAGAAAAACTGGAGGAAGTAAAGTGTTTTAGATATCTGGGAGTGGATCTGGCAGCGGATGGAACCATGGAAGCGGAAGTGAATCATAGGGTGGGGGAGGGGGCGAAAGTCCTGGGAGCCTTGAAGAATGTTTAGAAGTCGAGAACATTATCTCGGAAAGCAAAAATGGGTACGTTTGAAGGAATAGTGGTTCCAACAATGTTGTATGGTTGTGAGGCGTGGGCTATGGATAGAGTTGTGCGCAGGAGGGTGGATGTGCTGGAAATGAGATGTTTGAGGACAATGTGTGGTGTGAGGTGGTTTGATCGAGCAAGTAATGTAACGCTAAGAGAGATGTGTGGAAATAAAAAGAGCGTGGTTGAGAGAGCAGAAGAGGGTGTTCTGAAGTGGTTTGGGCACATGGAGAGAATGAGTGTGGAAAGATTGACCAAGAGGATATATGTGTCAGGGGTGGAGGGAACGAGGAGAAGTGGGAGACCAATTTGGAGGTGGAAAGATGAAGTGAAAAAGATCTTGAGTGATCGGGCCCTGAACATGCAGGAGGGTGAAAGGCGGGCAAGGAATAGAGTGAATTGGATCGATGTGGTATACTGGGGTTGACGTGCTATCAGTGGATTGAATCAGGGCATGTGAAGCGTCTGGGGTAAACCATGGAGTGTTGTGTGGGGCCTGGATGTGGAAAGGGAGCTGTGGTTTCGGGCATTATTGCATGACAGCTAGAGACTGAGTGTGAACGAATGGGGCCTTTGATGTCTTTTCCTAGCGCTACCTCGCACACATGAGGGGGGAGGGGGATGGTATTCCACGTGCGGCGAGGTGGCGATGGGAATGAATAAAGGCAGACAGTGTGAATTGTGTGCATGGGTATATATGTATGTGTCTGTGTGTGTATAAATATGTGTACATTGAGATGTATAGGTATGTATATTTGCGTGTGTGGACATGTATGTATATACATGTGTATGGGGGTGGGTTGGGCCATTTCTTTCGTCTGTTTCCTTGCGCTACCTCGCAAACACGAGAGACAGCAACAAAGCAAAATAAATAAAATAAATAAATAAATATATATATATATACATGGTTGTGAGGCATGGGCTATAGATAGAGTTGTGCAGAGGAGGGTAGATGTGTTAGAAATGAATGGTTTGAGGAAAATATGTGGTGTGACGTGGTTTGATCGAGTAAGTAATGAAAGGGTAAGAGAAATGTGTGGCAATAAAAAGAGTGTGGTTGAGAGAGCAGAAGAGGGTGTTTTGAAATGGTTTGGTCACTTGAAGAGAATCAGGGAGGAAAGACTGAGAAAGAGGATATATGTGTCAGAGGTAGCGGGACCAAGGAGAAGCTAGAGATGATATTGGAGGTGGAGGGATGGAGTGAAAAATATTTTGCGAAATCGAGGCCTGAACATACAGGAGGGTGAAAGGCATGCAAGGATGAGAGTGAATTGGAACAATGTGATATACCAGGGTCGACATGCTGTCAATGGATTGAACCAGGGCAAGTGAAGAGTCTGGGGTGAACCATGGAAAGTTTTGTGGGGCCTGGATGTGGAAAGGGAGCTGTGGTTTCGGTGCATTACACATGACAGGCAGAGTCTGAGTGTGGATGAATGTGGCCTATGCTGTTCTTTCCTAGCGCTACCTAGCATGCACGCAAAGGGGAGGGGGTGTCATTTCTTGTGTGGCAGGGTGGCGGCAATGGATGAAAGCAGCACGTATGAATATGTGCATGTGTATATATGTATATGTATATGTATGTATACGTTGAACTGGGGTATACTGGGCTTGAAGTGCTGTCAATGGATTGAACCAGGGCATGTGAAGCATCTGGGGTAAACCACTGAAAGTTTTGTGGGACCTGGATGTAGAAAGGGAGCTGTGGTTTCGGTGCATTATACATGACAACTAGAGACTGACTGTGAGCAAATGTGGCCTTTGTTGTCTTTTCCTAGCGCTGCCTTGCGCACATGCAGGGGGGAGGGGGTTTTCATTTCATGTGTTACGGGGTGGCGACGGGAATGAATAAAGGCAGCAAGTATGAATCATTCACATGTGTATATATGTATATGTCTGTGTGTGTATATATATGTATACTGTGAGATTGATAGGCATGTATATTTGCGTGAATGGACGTGTATGTATATACATGTGTATGTGGGTGGGTTGGGCCATTCTTTCGTCTATTTCCTTGTGCTACCTCGCTAACACGGGAGACAGCGACAAAGTATAATTAATATAAATATGTTGAAATGTATGTCTGTGAATGTATATGTATGTATACGTTGAAATGTATAGGTATGCATATGTGCATGTGTGGGCGTTTATGTATATACATGTGTTTGTGGGTGGGTTGGGCCATTCTTTCGTCTGATTCCTTGTGCAACCTCGCCAACACGGGAGACAGCAACAAAGTATGATAAAAAATAATAAATATATAATATATATATATATATATATATATATATATATATATATATATATATATATATATATATATATATATATATATATATATCTGATCTGATGCTCTGTACATGCCTTCACCCTCTCAATCAATACCCTCCCATATAATTTACCAGGAATACTCAACAAACTTATACCTCTGTAATTTGAGCACTCACTCTTATCCCCTTTGCCTTTGTACAATGGCACTATGCACGCATTCCGCCAATCCTCAGGCACCTCACCATGAGTCATACATACATTAAATAACCTTACCAACCAGTCAACAATACAGTCACCCCCTTTTTTAATAAATTCCACTGCAATACCATCCAAACCTGCTGCATGTACAGAGCATCAGATTGGGGAAGAGCAGTGTGGTTTCAGAAGTGGTAGAGGATGTGTGGATCAGGTGTTTGCTTTGAAGAATGTATGTGAGAAATACTTAGAAAAGCAAATGGATTTGTATGTAGCATTTATGGATCTGGAGAAGGCATATGATAGAGTTGATAGAGATGCTCTGTGGAAGGTATTAAGAATATATGGTGTGGGAGGAAAGTTGTTAGAAGCAGTGAAAAGTTTTTATCGAGGATGTAAGGCATGTGTACGTGTAGGAAGAGAGGAAAGTGATTGGTTCTCAGTGAATGTAGGTTTGCGGCAGGGGTGTGTGATGTCTCCATGGTTGTTTAATTTGTTTATGGATGGGGTTGTTAGGGAGGCAAATGCAAGAGTTTTGGAAAGAGGGGCAAGTATGAAGTCTGTTGGGGAGGAGAGAGCTTGGGAAGTGAGTCAGTTGTTGTTCGCTGATGATACAGCGCTGGTGGCTGATTCATGTGAGAAACTGCAGAAGCTGGTGACTGAGTTTGGTAAAGTGTGTGAAAGAAGAAAGTTAAGAGTAAATGTGAATAAGAGCAAGGTTATTAGGTACAGTAGGGTTGAGGGTCAAGTCAATTGGGAGGTGAGTTTGAATGGAGTAAAACTGGAGGAAGTGAAGTGTTTTAGATATCTCGGAGTGGATCTGGCAGCGGATGGAACTATGGAAGCGGAAGTGGATCATAGGGTGGGGGAGGGGGCGATAATTCTGGGGGCCTTGAAGAATGTGTGGAAGTCGAGAACATTATCTCGGAAAGCAAAAATGGGTATGTTTGAAGGAATAGTGGTTTCAACAATGTTGTATGGTTGCGAGGCGTGGGCTATGGATAGAGTTGTGCGCATGAGGATGGATGTGCTGGAAATGAGATGTTTGAGGACAATGTGTGGTGTGAGGTGGTTTGATCGAGTGAGTAACGTAAGGGTAAGAGAGATGTGTGGAAATAAAAAGAGCGTGGTTGAGAGAGCAGAAGAGGGTGTTTTGAAGTGGTTTGGGCACATGGAGAGAATGAGTGAGGAAAGATTGACCAAGAGGATATATGTGTCTGAGGTGGAGGGAACGAGGAGAAGAGGGAGACCAAATTGGAGGTGGAAAGATGGAGTGAAAAAGATTTTGTGTGATCGGGGCCTGAACATGCAGGAGGGTGAAAGGAGGGCAAGGAATAGAGTGAATTGGAGCGATGTGGTATACCGGGGTTGACGTGCTGTCAGTGGATTGAATCAAGGCATGTGAAGCGTCTGGGGTAAACCATGGAAAGCTGTGTAGGTATGTATATTTGCGTGTGTGGACGTATGTATATACATGTGTATGGGGGGGGGTTGGGCCATTTCTTTCGTCTGTTTCCTTGCGCTACCTCACAAACGCGGGAGACAGCGACAAAGTATAATAAAAAAAATTATATATATAAATATATATATATATATATATATATATATATATATATATATATATATATATATATATATATATATCTTTGCTTTGTCGCTGTCTCCCGCGTTTGCGAGGTAGCGCAAGGAAACAGACGAAAGAAATGGCCCAACCCACCCCCATACACATGTATATACATACGTCCACACACGCAAATATACATACCTACACAGCTTTCCATGGTTTACCCCAGACGCTTCACATGCCCTGATTCAATCCATTGACAGCACGTCAACCCCGGTATACCACATCGATCCAATTCACTCTATTCCTTGCCCTCCTTTCACCCTCCTGCATGTTCAGGCCCCGATCACACAAAATCTTTTTCACTTCATCTTTCCACCTCCAATTTGGTCTCCCACTTCTCGTTCCCTCTACCTCCGACACATATATCCTCTTGGTCAATCTTTCCTCACTCATTCTCTCCATGTGCCCAAACCATTTCAAAACATCCTCTTCTGCTCTCTCAACCACGCTCTTTTTATTTCCACACATCTCTCTTAACCTTACGTTACTTACTCGATCAAACCACCTCACACCACACATTGTCCTCAAACATCTCATTTCCAGCACATCCATCCTCCTGCGCACAACTCTATCCATAGCCCACGCCTCGCAACCATACAACATTGTTGGAACCACTATTCCTTCAAACATACCCATTTTTGCTTTCCGAGATAATGTTCTCGACTTCCACACATTCTTCAAGGCTACCAGAATTTTCACCCCCTCCCCCACCCTATGATCCACTTCTGCTTCCATGGTTCCATCCACTGCCAGATCCACTCCCACATATCTAAAACACTTTACTTCCTCCAGTTTTTCTCCATTCAAACTTACCTCCCAATTGACTTGACCCTCAACCCTACTGTACCTAATAACCTTGCTCTTATTCACATTTACTCTTAACTTTCTTCTTTCACACACTTTACCAAACTCAGTCACCAGCTTCTGCAGTTTCTCACATGAATCAGCCACCAGCGCTGTATCATCAGCGAACAACAACTGACTCTTTTCCCAAGCTCTCTCATCCCCAACAGACTTCATACTTGCCCCTCTTTCCAAAACTCTTGCATTCACCTCCCTAACAACCCCATCCATAAACAAATTAAACAACCATGGAGACATCACACACCCCTGCCACAAACCTACATTCACTGAGAACCAATCACTTTCCTCTCTTCCTACACGTACACATGCCTTACATCCTCGATAAAACTTTTCACTGCTTCTAACAATTTGCCTCCCACTTCCTCCCAACTTCCTTGTATGCCTCTCACTCTCCTGTATGTTCAAGGCCCGATCGCTCAAATTCTTTTTCACTCCACCCTTCCATCTCCAATTTGGTCTCCTGATTCTCCTTGTTCCTCCACCTTTGACACATAATATCTTCTTTGTCAATCTTTCCTCACTCATTTTCTCCATATGTCCTCACCATTTCAACACATCCTCTTCTACTCTCTCAACCACACTCTTTTTATTTCCACACATCTCTTTTACCCTTTCATTACTTAATCAAACCAACACATCCACCCTCCTCTGTACAAGCCTATCTATAGCCCATCACTTGCAACCACATAATCTTGCTGGAACTACTATTCATTCAAACACACCCATTTTTGCTCTCCAAGATAAAATTCTTTCCTTCCACACATTCTCCATCGCTCCAAGAACCTACGCCCCCTCCCCCACCCTGTGACTCACTTCTACTTCCATGGTTCCATCCACTGCTAAGTGCACTCCCAGACATCTAAAACATTCTACTTCCTCCAATTTTTCTCCATTTGAACTTACACCTAATAACCTTGCTCTTATTCACATTTACTCTCAACTTTCTCCTTTTACACACTTTTTCAAACTTAAGTCACCAACCTCTGCAGTTTCTTATGAGAATCAGCCACTAAAGCTGTATCATCAGCAAACAACAACCGACTCGCTTCCCAGGCCCTCTCATCCCCAAAAGATTGCATACTCGCCCCTCTCTCCAAAACTCTTGCATTTATTTCAATAACCACCCCATCCATAAACAAATTTAAACAACCATGGGGACATCACACGTTTCAGTGCATTACACATGACAGCTAGAGACTGATGCTGATGAATGAGGTTCATGTTAAGTTGCTGTTGCATATGTGGTTTATGAGGCAACAGCAACATAACATTAACTTATTAGGTGGCATCTTACTGAAAAAAAGATAATACTGAAACAATGCCATGACCTTACAAAACAACAGATAACAGAAGCCATGTACATCAGAGAACATAATCCCTTCATATATCATCAAAGTACAGGACAAGCTAGGACTCTACAATTATTATCTACCACACCCTGAAATGACCCCTCTCTCTTCTCCCACTGGACTTTCCCTGGTGCAGAGGTGTCAGGCAAACCCCACAACTGTTGACCCAATGAGTATGAGCCTTACTGACAACAATACAACACATGTTACATATGCCAATGATCTCTTTTGTAACACTTTTAAGATGGGAATCACTCCTGATTTGTCCAATATGTTTATGGATAGGGTGGTAAGGGAAGTAAATGTGCATCTTCGAAAGAGGGTTGAGTATGTAGTCTGTGGGGGATGAGAGGGCTTGGGAAGTGAGTCAGCTGTTGTTTACTGATAATAGGGACTGGTGGCAGATTCGAATGAGAAATGGCAGAAGTTCGTGAATGAGTTTGGAAGAGTAAATGTGAATAAAAGCAAGGTTACTAGGCTTAGCAGGATTGAAGGCCATGTTATTTGGGCTGTGAGTCATTCAGTGAATGGAGAAAAATTGGAGGAAGTGAAGTGGGAGTGGACATGGCAATGAATGGAGCCATGAAAGTGGAAATGAGTCAGCAAAGGAGGATGCGAAGGTTCTGGGAGAATTCTGGGAGCAATGAAGAATGTGTGGAAAGAGAGTTCCTACAACATTAAAAAGATCTGTGGTACAGGCTATAAATAAGGCTGTGTAAGGGAAAGTGGATGTATTGGAAATTAAATATTTGATGATAATTTGTAGCATGAGGTGGTATGACTAAGCAATGAAAAGGTAAAAGACATGTGTGGTAATAAAAAATATGTGGTTAAGAGAGCAGAAGAGGGTGTGGAGGCAAAAGGGAGAATGGGGTGGGGGGAGAAGTCCATTGTACTCTCTACAACAGCCATGCACGCTCAATCTAGCAAAAGTAAAGACTGTCTTTGAGGCACTAATAATAATGATACCGATTCAGAGGGTGATCCTAATCATTATATGAAAGTGATCTTCATTATGATAGAAAATATAAATGAGAAGAGGTAGTAAAAGCTTTGCGGAAGATGAAAGCCGGCAAGGCAGCAGGTTTGGATGGTATTGCAGTGGAATTTATCAAAAAAGGGGGTGACTTTATTGTTGACTGGTTGGGAAGGTTATTTAATGTATGTATGACTCATGGTGAGGTGCCTGAGGATCGGCGGAATGCGTGCATAGTGCCATTGTACAAAGGCAAAGGGGATAAGAGTGAGTGCTCAAATTACAGAGGTATAAGTTTGTTGAGTATTCCTGGTAAATTATATGGGAGGATATTGATTGAGAGGGTGAAGGCATGTACAGAGCATCAGATCGGGGAAGAGCAGTGTGGTTTCAGAAGTGGTAGAGGATGTGTGGATCAGGTGTTTGCTTTGAAGAATGTATGTGAGAAATACTTAGAAAAGCAAATGGATTTGTATGTAGCATTTATGGATCTGGAGAAGGCATATGATAGAGTTGATAGAGATGCTCTGTGGAAGGTATTAAGAATATATGGTGTGGGAGGCAAGTTGTTAGAAGCAGTGAAAAGTTTTTATCGAGGATGTAAGGCATGTGTACGTGTAGGAAGAGAGGAAAGTGATTGGTTCTCAGTGAATGTAGGTTTGCAGCAGGGGTGTGTGATGTCTCCATGGTTGTTTAATTTGTTTATGGATGGGGTTGCTAGGGAGGTGAATGCAAGAGTTTTGGAAAGAGGGGCAAGTATGAAGTCTGTTGGGGATGAGAGAGCTTAGGAAGTGAGTCAGTTGTTGTTCGCTGATGATACAGTGCTGGTGGCTGATTCATGTGAGAAACTGCAGAAGCTGGTGACTGAGTTTGGTAAAGTGTGTGAAAGAAGAAAGTTAAGAGTAAATGTGAATAAGAGCAAGGTTATTAGGTACAGTAGGGTTGAGGGTCAAGTCAATTGGGAGGTGAGTTTGAATGGAGAAAAACTGGAGGAAGTGAAGTGTTTTAGATATCTGGGAGTGGATCTGGCAGCGGATGGAACCATGGAAGCGGAAGTGGATCACAGGGTGGGGGAGGGGGCGAAAATTCTGGGAGCCTTGAAGAATGTGTGGAAGTCGAGAACATTATCTCGGAAAGCAAAAATGGGTATGTTTGAAGGAATAGTGGTTCCAACAATGCTGTATGGTTGTGAGGCGTGGGCTATGGATAGAGTTGTGCGCAGGAGGATGGATGTGCTGGAAATGAGATGTTTGAGGACAATGTGTGGTGTGAGGTGGTTTGATCGAGTAAGTAACGTAAGGGTAAGAGAGATGTGTGGAAATAAAAAGAGCGTGGTTGAGAGAGCAGAAGAGGGTGTTTTGAAATGGTTTGGGCACATGGAGAGAATGAGTGAGGAAAGATTGACCAAGAGGATATATGTGTCGGAGGTGGAGGGAACGAGGAGAAGAGGGAGACCAAATTGGAGGTGGAAAGATGGAGTGAAAAAGATTTTGTGTGATCGGGGCCTGAACATGCAGGAGGGTGAAAGGAGGGCAAGGAATAGAGTGAATTGGAGCGATGTGGTATACCGGGGTTGACGTGCTGTCAGTGGATTGAATCAAGGCATGTGAAGCGTCTGAAGTAAACCATGGAAAGCTGTGTAGGTATGTATATTTGCGTGTGTGGACGTATGTATATACATGTGTATGGGGGGTGGGTTGGGCCATTTCTTTTGTCTGTTTCCTTGCGCTACCTCACAAACGCGGGAGACAGCGGCAAAAAAAAAAAAAAAAAAAAAAAAAAAATAAACGAGTTATACTCTACGGCAAGTGATGGCAGGCAAATATGTAAGTGGGTTAGGTAATTATGCAATGAAAGAAAATACCATGAATAATAAATATATTTTAAAAATGAGTAAGAAGTATATACATACGAACACACACACACACACACACATATATATATATATATATATATATATATATATATATATATATATATATATATATATATATATATATATTTTTTTTTTTTTTTTGCTTTGTCGCTGTCTCCCGCGTTTGCGAGGTAGCGCAAGGAAACAGACGAAAGAAATGGCCCAACCCACCCCCATACACATGTATATACATACGTCCACACACGCAAATATACATACCCACACAGCTTTCCATGGTTTACCCCAGACGCTTCACATGCCTTGATTCAATCCACTGACAGCACGTCAACCCCGGTATACCACATCGCTCCAATTCACTCTATTCCTTGCCCTCCTTTCACCCTCCTGCATGTTCAGGCCCCGATCACACAAAATCTTTTTCACTCCATCTTTCCACCTCCAATTTGGTCTCCCTCTTCTCCTCGTTCCCTCCACCTCCGACACGTATATCCTCTTGGTCAATCTTTCCTCACTCATTCTCTCCATGTGACCAAACCATTTCAAAACACCCTCTTCTGCTCTCTCAACCACGCTCTTTTTATTTCCACACATCTCTCTTACCCTTACGTTACTTACTCGATCAAACCACCTCACACCACACATTGTCCTCAAACATCTCATTTCCAGCACATCCATCCTCCTGCGCACAACTCTATCCATAGTCCACGCCTCGCAACCATACAACATTGTTGGAACCACTATTCCTTCAAACATACCCATTTTTGCTTTCCGAGATAATGTTCTCGACTTCCACACATTCTTCAAGGCTCCCAGAATTTTCGCCCCCTCCCCCACCCTATGATCCACTTCCGCTTCCATGGTTCCATCCGCTGCCAGATCCACTCCCAGATATCTAAAACACTTCACTTCCTCCAGTTTTTCTCCATTCAAACTCACCTCCCAATTGACTTGACCCTCAACCCTACTGTACCTAATAACCTTGCTCTTATTCACATTTACTCTTAACTTTCTTCTTTCACACACTTTACCAAACTCAGTCACCAGCTTCTGCAGTTTCTCACATGAATCAGCCACCAGCGCTGTATCATCAGCGAACAACAACTGACTCAATTCCCATGCCCTCTCATCTACAACAGACTACATACTTGCCCCTCTCTCTAAAGCTCTTACATTCACCTCCCTAACAACCCCATCCATAAACAAATTAAACAATCATGGAGACATCACACACCCCTGTCGCAAACCGACATTCACTGGGAACCAATGACTTTCCTCTCTTCCTACTCGAAAATATTCCTTTCAGCCTTCAGAACAACTTTTCACTGCTTGAAGCAACTTACCTCCCACACCATATACTCTTAATACCTATCACAGAGCATCTCTATCAACTCTTATCATATGAATTCTCCAGATCCATAAACGCTACATACAAATCCATGCATTTTTCTAAGTATTTCTCATACATTCTTCAAAGCAAACAACTGATCCACACATCCTCAACCACTTCTGAAACCACGCTGCTATTCCCCATTCTGATGCTCTGTACATGCTTCCACCCTCTCAATGAATACCCTCCCATACAATTTCCTAGGAATACTCAACAAACTTATACCTCTGTAATTTGAACACTCATCTTTATCCCCTTTGCCTTTGTACAATGGCACTATGCATGCATTCCGCCAATCCTCAGGCACTTCATCATGAACCATACAAACACTGAATATCCTTACCAAACAATCAACAACACAGTCACCACTATTGTTAATAAATTCCACTGCAATATCATCCAAACCCAACACCTTGCTGGCTTTCATCTTCCGCAAAGCTTTCACTACGTCTTCTCTATTTACCAAGCCATTCTCCCTGAACTTCTCACTTTGCACACCACCTCAACCAAATCACCCTATATCCGGCACTCTATCATCAAACACATTCAACACCATTTGTTCTCTTGTCTTATGCACTATATTTACCTCCTTCCAAAACATCTTTTATCCTTTTGCACCTTTCTCTTGAACCCTTGTCTCTTTCTTTTATACATCTCCCAATCATTCGCAGTACTTCCCTGCAAAAATCATCCAAACACCTCTCTCTTCTCTTTCACTCACAATCTTACTTCATCCCACCACTCACTACCCTTTCTAATCTGCCCACCTGCCACCTTTCTCATGCCACAGGCATCTTTTGCGCAAGCCACCACTGCTTCCCTAAATACGTCCCATTACTCCCCTTAAGTCACTTGCTCTCATCTTTTTCTATTCTGCACTCAATCTCTCCTGGTACTTCTTCACATAAGTCTCCTTTCCAAGCTCACTTACTCTCACCACTCTCTTCACCCCAACATTCTCTCTTCTTTTCTGAAAACCTCTACAAAACTGCACCTCCACAAGATAATGATCAGAAATCCCTCCAGTTGCCCCTCTCAGCACATTAACATCCAAAAGTCTCTTTCACATGCCTATCAATTAACACATAATCCTATAATGCCCTATGGCCATCTCTCCAACTTACTTATGTATACTTATGTATATCTCTCTTTTTAAACCAGATATTCCAAATAAACAGTCCTTTCTCAGCACACAAATCCCCAAACTCTACATCATTTCCATTTACAAGACTGAACACCCTATGTACACCAATTATCCCCTCAACTGCCACATAACTCACTTTTGCATTCAAATCACCCATCACTATAACCTGATCTCGCGCAACAAAGCTGCGAACACACTCACTTAGCAGCTGCCAAAACACTTGCCTCTCATGATCTTTCTAATCATGCCAGGTGCACAGGCACCAATAATCACCCATCTCTCCCAATCCACTTTCAGTTTTACTCATATCAATCTAGAGTTTATTTTGTTACACTCTATCACATACTCCCACAACGCCTGCTTCAGGAGTACTGCTACTCCTTCCTTTGTTCTTGTCCTCTCACCAACCCCTGACTTTACAGACATTCCCAAACCACTCTTCCCATTTACCCTTAAGCTTCGTTTCACTTAGAGCCAAAACATCCAAGTTCCTTTCCTCGAATATACTACTTATCTCTCCTTTTTTCACATCTTGGTTACATCAACACACATTTAGACACCCAATCTAAGCCTTCAAGGAGGATGAGCACTCCACACATGACTCCTGTTTCCCCTTTTAGAAAGTCAAAATACAAGGAGAGAGGGTTTCTAGTGCACCGCTCCCGTCCCCTTTGGTCACTTTCAAAGACACTCAGGAATGTGTGGGAAGTACTCTTTCTCCCCTATCCTCACGGCAAACAGTATGTATATATATATATATATATATATTATCTATATTTATCTTGCTTTGTCGCTGTCTCCCGCGTTAGCGAGGTAGCGCAAAGAAACAGACGAAAGAAATGGCCCAACCCACCCCCATACACATGTATATACATACACGTCCACACACGCAAATATACATACCTATACATCTCAATGTACACATATATATACACACACAGACACATACATATATACCAATGCACACAATTCACACTGTCTGCCTTTATTCATTCCCATCGCCACCCCGCCACGCATGGAATACCATCCCCCTCCCCCCTCATGTGTACGAGGTAGCGCTAGGAAAAGACAACAAAGGCCCATTCGTTCACACTCAGTCTCTAGCTGTCATGCAATAATGCCCGAAACCACAGCTCTCTTTCCACAACCAGGCCCCACACAACTTTCCATGGTTTACCCCAGATGCTTCACACGCCCTGATTCAATCCACTGACAGCACGTCAACCCCGGTATACCATATCGATCCAATTCACTCTATTCCTTGCCCGCCTTTCACCCTCCTGCATGTTCAGGCCCCGATCACTCAAAATCTTTTTCACTCCATCTTTCCACCTCCAATTTCGTCTCCCACTTCTCCTCGTTCCCTCCACCTCCGACACATATATCCTCTTGGTCAATCTTTCCTCACTCATTCTCTCCATGTGCCCAAACCATTTCAAAACACCCTCTTCTGCTCTCTCAACCACGCTCTTTTTATTTCCACACATCTCTCTTACCCTTACATTACTTACTCGATCAAACCACCTCACACCACCCACACATTGTCCTCAAACATTTCATTTCCAGCACATCCATCCTCCTGCGCACAAGTCTATCCATAGGCCATGCCTCGCAACCATACAACATTGTTGGAACCACTATTCCTTCAAACATACCCATTTTTGCTTTCCGAGATAATGTTCTCGACTTCCACACATTCTTCAAGGCTCCCAAGATTTTCGCCCCCTCCCCCACGCTATGATTCACTTCCGCTTCCATGGTTCCATTCGCTGCCAGATCCACTCCCAGATATCTAAAACACTTTACTTCCTCCAGTTTTTCTCCATTCAAACTTACCTCCCAATTGACTTGACCCTCAACCCTACTGTACCTAATAACCTTCCTCTTATTCACATTTACTCTTAACTTTCTTCTTTCACACACTTTACCAAACTCAGTCACCAGCTTCTGCAGTTTCTCACATGAATCAGCCACCAGCGCTGTATCATCAGCGAACGACAACTGACTCACTTCCCAAGCTCTCTCATCCACAACAGACTTCATACTTGCCCCTCTTTCCAAAACTCTTGCATTCACCTCCCTAACATCCCCATCCATAAACAAATTAAACAACCATGGAGACATCACACACCCCTGCTGCAAACCTACATTCACTGAGAACCAATCACTCTCCTCTCTTCCTACACGTACACATGCCTTACATCCTCGATAAAAACTTTTCACTGCTTCTAACAACTTGCTTCCCACACCATATATTCTTAATACCTTCCACAGAGCATCTCTATCAACTCTATCATATGCCTTCTCCAGATCCATAAATGCTACATACAAATCCATTTGCTTTTCTAAGTATTTCTCACATACATTCTTCAAAGCAAACACCTGATCCACACATCCTCTACCACTTCTGAAACCACACTGCTCTTCCCCAATCTGATGCTCTGTACATGCCTTCACCCTCTCAATCAATACCCTCCCATATAATTTACCAGAAATACTCAACAAACTTATACCTCTGTAATTTGAGCACTCACTCTTATCCCCTTTGCCTTTGTACAATGGCACTATGCACGCATTCCGCCAATCCTCAGGCACCTCACCATGAGTCATACATACATTAAATAACCTTACCAACCAGTCAACAATACAGTCACCCCCTTTTTTAAATATATATATATATATATATATATATATATATATATATATATATATATATATATATATATATATATATATATATATATATGTACATGCGTATGGGGGGGTTGGGCCATTTCTTTCGTCTGTTTCCTTGCGCTACCTCGCAAACGCGGGAGACAGCGACGAGGTATAAAAAAAAAAATATATATATATATATATATTTTCTTTTTCTTTTTATTATACTTTGTCGCTGTCTCCTGCGTTTGCGAGGTAGCGCAAGGAAACAGACGAAAGAAATGGCCCAACCCACCCCCATACACATGTATATACATACGTCCACACACGCAAATATACATACCTACACAGCTTTCCATGGTTTACCCCATGCCTTGATTCAATCCACTGACAGCACGTCAACCCCGGTATACCACATCGCTCCAATTCACTCTATTCCTTGCCCTCCTTTCACCCTCCTGCATGTTCAGGCCCCGATCACACAAAATCTTTTTCACTCCATCTTTCCACCTCCAATTTGGTCTCCCTCTTCTCCTCGTTCCCTCCACCTCCGACACATATATCCTCTTGGTCAATCTTTCCTCACTCATTCTCTCCATGTGCCCAAACCACTTCAAAACACCCTCTTCTGCTCTCTCAACCACGCTCTTTTTATTTCCACACATCTCTCTTACCCTTACGTTACTCACTCGATCAAACCACCTCACACCACACATTGTCCTCAAACATCTCATTTCCAGCACATCCATCCTCCTGCGCACAACTCTATCCATAGCCCACGCCTCGCAACCATACAACATTCTTGGAACCACTATTCCTTCAAACATACCCATTTTTGCTTTCCGAGATAATGTTCTCGACTTCCACACATTCTTCAAAGCCCCCAGAATTTTCGCCCCCTCCCCCACCCTATGATCCACTTCCGCTTCCATGGTTCCATCCACTGCCAGATCCACTCCCAGATATCTAAAACACTTAACTTCCTCCAGTTTTTCTCCATTCAAACTCACCTCCCAATTGACTTGACCCTCAACCCTACTGTACCTAATAACCTTGCTCTTATTCACATTTACTCTTAACTTTCTTCTTCCACACACTTTACCAAACTCAGTCACCAGCTTCTGCAGTTTCTCACATGAATCAGCCACCAGCGCTGTATCATCAGCGAACAACAACTGACTCACTTCCCAAGCTCTCTCATCCCCAACAGACTTCATACTTGCCCCTCTTTCCAAAACTCTTGCATTTACCTCCCTAACAACCCCATCCATAAACAAATTAAACAACCATGGAGACATCACACACCCCTGCCGCAAACCTACATTCACTGAGAACCAATCACTTTCCTCTCTTCCTACACGTACACATGCCTTACATCCTCGATAAAAACCTTTCACTGCTTCTAACAACTTTCCTCCCACACCATATATTCTTAATACCTTCCACAGAGCATCTCTATCAACTCTATCATATGCCTTCTCCAGATCCATAAATGCTACATACAAATCCATTTGCTTTTCTAAGTATTTCTCACATACATTCTTCAAAGCAAACACCTGATCCACACATCCTCTACCACTTCTGAAACCACACTGCTCTTCCCCAATATAAATAACTATATATATATATATATATATATATATATATATATATATATATATGAAAGCTAGCAAGGCGGCAGGTTTGGATGGTATAGCAGTGGAATTTACTAAAAGAGGGGGTGACTGTGTTGTTGATTTGTTGGTTAGGATATTCAATGTATGTATGGTTCATGGTGAAGTGCCTGAGGATTGGCAGAATGCATGCATAGTGCCATTGTACAAAGGCAAAGGGGATAAAGGTGAGAGCTCAAATTACAGAGATATAAGTTTGTTGAGTATTCCTGGGAAATCATATGGGAGGGTATTGATTGAGAGGGTCAAGGAATGTAAAGAGCATCAGATTGGGGAGGAGCAACGTGGTTTCAGAAGTGGTAGAGGATGTGTGGAACAGGTGTTTCCTTTGAGCAATGCATGTCAAATACTTAGAAAAGCAGATGGATTTGTATTCAGCATTTATGGATCTGGAGAAGGCATATGACAGAGTTGATAGAGATGCTCTGTGGAAGGTATTAAGAGTATATGGTGCAGGAGGCAAGTTGCTAGAACCAGTGAAAGGTTTTTATCGAGGATATAAAACATGTGAACGAGTATGAAGAGAGGAGAGTGATTGGGTCTCAGTGAATGTCGGTTTGTGGCAGGGGTGTGTGATGTCTCCATGTTTGTTTAATTTGTTTCTGGATGGGGTTGTTAGGGAGGTAAATGCAAGAGCTTTGGAGAGAGGGGCAAGTATGCAGTCTGTTGTGGATGAGAAAGCTTGGGAAGTGAGTCAGTTGTTGTTCAGTAATAATACAGTACTGGTGGCTGATTCATGTGAGAAACTGCAGAAGCTGGTGACTGAGTTTGGTAAAGTGTGTGAAAGTGGAAAGCTGAAAGTAAATGTGAATAAGAGTAAGGTTATTAGGTACAGTGGGGTTGTGGGACAACTCAATTGGAGGTAAGTTTGAATAGAGAAAAACTGGAGGAAGTGAAGTGATTTAGATACCTGGGAGTGGATTTGGCAGCAGATAGAACCATGGAAGCGGAAGTGAGTCACAGGGTGGGAGAGGGGGCGAAAGTCCTGGGAGTGCTGAAGAATGTGTGGAAGGCGAGAACATTATCTCAGAAAGCAAAAATGGGTATGTTTAAAGGAATAGTGGTTCCGACAATGTTATATGGTTGTGAGGTGTGGGCTATAGATAGAGTTGTGTGGAGGAGGGTGGATGTGTTGGAAATGAGATGTTTGAGGATAATATGTGATGTGTGGTGGTTTGATTGAGTAAGTAATGAAAGGGCAAGAGAGATGTATGGTAATAAGAGGAATGTGGTTGAGAGAGCAGAAGAGGGTGTATTGAAATGGTTTGGGCACATGGAGAGAATGAGTGAGGAAAGATTGACCAAGAGGATATATGTGTCGGAGGTGGAGGGAACGAGGAGAAGAGGGAGACCAAATTGGAGGTGGAAAGATGGAGTGAAAAAGATTTTGTGTGATCGGGGCCTGAACATGCAGGAGGGTGAAAGGAGGGCAAGGAATAGAGTGAATTGGATCGATGTGGTATACCGGGGTTGATGTGCTGTCAGTGGATTGAATCAGGGCATGTGAAGCGTCTGGGGTAAACGATGGAAAGCTGTGTAGGTATGTATATTTGCATGTGTGGACGTATGTATATACATGTGTATAGGGGTGGGTTGGGCCATTTCTTTCATCTGTTTCCTTGCGCTACCTCGCAAACGTGGGAGACAGCGGCAAAAAAAAAAAGAAAAAAAAAAAAAATATATAGTGCCATAGTGCATAGTGCCATTGTACAAAGGCAAAGGGGATAAGAGTGAGTGCTCAAATTACAGAGGTATAAGTTTGTTGAGTATTCCTGGCAAATTGTATGGGAGGGTATTGATTGAGAGGGTGAAGGCATGTACAGAGCATCAGATTGGGGAAGAGCAGTGTGGTTTCAGAAGTGGTAGAGGATGTGTGGATCAGGTGTTTGCTTTGAAGAATGTATGTGAGAAATACTTAGAAAAGCAAATGGATTTGTATGTAGCATTTATGGATCTGGAGAAGGCATATGATAGAGCTGATAGAGATGCTCTGTGGAAGGTATTAAGAATATATGGTGTGGGAGGCAGAGTTGTTAGAAGCAGTGAAAAGTTTTTATCGAGGATGTAAGGCATGTGTACGTGTAGGAAGAGAGGAAAGTGATTGGTTCTCAGTGAATGTAGGTTTGCGGCAGGGGTGTGTGATGTCTCCATGGTTGTTTAATTTTTTTATGGATGGGGTTGTTAGGGAGGTGAATGCAAGAGTTTTGGAAAGAGGGGCAAGGATGAAGTCTGTTGGGGATGAGAGAGCTTGGGAAGTGAGTCAGTTGTTGTTTGCTGATAATACAGCGCTGGTGGCTGATTCATGTGAGAAACTGCAGAAGCTGGTGACTGAGTTTGGTAAAGTGTGTGAAAGAAGAAAGTTAAGAGTAAATGTGAATAAGAGCAAGGTTATTAGGTACAGTAGGGTTGAGGGTCTCAAGTCAATTGGGAGGTGAGTTTGAATGGAGAAAAACTGGAGGAAGTGAAGTGTTTTAGATATCTGGGAGTGGATCTGGCAGCGGATGGAAACATGGAAGCGGAAGTGGATCATAGGGTGGGGGAGGGCGCGAAAATTCTGGGAGCCTTGAAGAATGTGTGGAAGTCGAGAACATTATCTCGAAAAGCAAAAATGGGTATGTTTGAAGGAATAGTGGTTCCAACAATGTTGTATGGTTGTGAGGCGTGGACTATGGATAGAGTTGTGCGCAGGAGGATGGATGTGCTGGAAATGAGATGTTTGAGGACAATGTGTGGTGTGAGGTGGTTTGATCGAGTAAGTAACGTAAGGGTAAGAGAGATGTGTGGAAATAAAAAGAGCGTGGTTGAGAGAGCAGAAGAGGGTGTTTTGAAATGGTTTGGGCACATGGAGAGAATGAGTGAGGAAAGATTGACCAAGAGGATATATGTGTCGGAGGTGGAGGGAATGAGGAGGAGAGGGAGACCAAATTGGAGGTGGAAAGATGGAGTGAAAAAGATTTTGTGTGATCGGGGCCTGAACATGCAGGAGGGTGAAAGGAGGGCAAGGAATAGAGTGAATTGGAGCGATGTGGTATACCGGGGTTGACGTGCTGTCAGTGGATTGAATCAAGGCATGTGAAGCATCTGGGGTAAACCATGGAAAGCTGTGTAGGTATGTATATTTGCGTGTGTGGACGTATGTATATACATGTGTATGGGGGTGGGTTGGGCAATTTCTTTCGTCTGTTTCCTTGCGCTACATCGCAAACGCAGGAGACAGCGACAAATCAAAAAAGAAAAATATATATATATATATATATATATATATATATATATATATATATATATATGTTTCCTTGCGCTACCTCGCAAACGCGGGAGACAGCGACAAAGTATAAAAAAAAAAAATATATATATATATATAAGACAAGGGAGCAAATGGGAACTTCAGTGAAGGGCGCAAATGGGGAGGTGATAACAAGTAGTGGTGATGTGAGAAGGAGATGGAGTGAGTATTTTGAAGGTTTGTTGAATGTGTTTGATGATAGAGTGGCAGATATAGGGTGTTTTGGTCGAGGTGGTGTGCAAAGTGCGAGGGTTAGGGAAAATGAGTTGGTAAACAGAGAAGAGGTAGTAAAAGCTTTGCGGAAGATGAAAGCCGGCGAGGCAGCAGGTTTGGATGGTATTGCAGTGGAATTTATTAAAAAAGGGGGTGACTGTATTGTTGACTGGTTGGTAAGGTTATTTAATGTATGTATGACTCATGGTGAGGTGCCTGAGGATTGGCTGAATGCGTGCATAGTGCCATTGTACAAAGGCAAAGGGGATAAGAGTGAGTGCTCAAATTACAGAGGTATAAGTTTGTTGAGTATTCCTGGTAAATCATATGGGAGGGTATTGATTGAGAGGGTGAAGGCATGTACAGAGCATCAGATTGGGGAAGAGTAGTGTGGCTTCAGAAGTGGTAGAGGATGTGTGGATCAGGTGTTTGCTTTGAAGAATGTATGTGAGAAATACTTAGAAAAGCAAATGGATTTGTATGTAGCATTTATGGATCTGGAGAAGGCATATGATAGAGTTGATAGAGATGCTCTGTGGAAGGTATTAAGAATATATGGTGTGGGAGGCAAATTGTTAGAAGCAGTGAAAAGTTTTTATCGAGGATGTAAGGCATGTGTACGTGTAGGAAGAGAGGAAAGTGAATGGTTCTCAGTGAATGTAGGTTTGCGGCAGGGGTGTGTGATGTCTCCATGGTTGTTTAATTTGTTTATGGATGGGGTTGTTAGGGAAGTGAATGCAAGAGTTTTGGAAAGAGGGGACAAGTATGAAGTCTGTTGGGGATGAGAGAGCTTGGGAAGTGAGTCAGTTGTTGTTTGCTGATGATACAGCGCTGGTGGCTGATTCATGTGAGAAACTGCAGAAGCTGGTGACTGAGTTTGGTAAAGTGTGTGAAAGAAGAAAGTTAAGAGTAAATGTGAATAAGAGCAAGGTAATTATGTACAGTAGGGTTGAGGGTCAAGTCAATTGGGAGGTAAGTTTGAATGGAGAAAAACTGGAGGAAGTAAAGTGTTTTAGATATCTGGGAGTGGATCTGGCAGCGGATAGAACCATGGAAGCAGAAGTGGATCATAGGGTGGGGGAGGGGGCGAAAATCCTGGGAGCCTTGAAGAATGTGGAGAAGTCGAGAACATTATCTCGGAAAGCAAAAATGGGTATGTTTGAAGGAACAGTGGTTCCAACAATGTTGTATGGTTGTGAGGCGTGGGCTATGGATTGAGTTGTGTGCAGAAGGATGGATGTGCTGGAAATGAGATGTTTGAGGACAATGTGTGGTGTGAGGTGGTTTGATCGAGTAAGTAACATAAGGGTAAGAGAGATGTGTGGAAATAAAAAGAGCGTGGTTGAGAGAGCAGAAGAGGGTGTTTCGAAATGGTTTGGGCACGTGGAGAGAATGAGTGAGGAAAGATTGACCAAGAGGATATATGTGTCGGAGGTGGAGGGAACGAGGAGAAGTGGGAGACCAAATTGGAGGTGGAAAGATGGAGTGAAAAAGATTTTGTGTGATCGGGGCCTGAACATGCAGGAGGGTGAAAGGAGGGCAAGGAATAGAGTGAATTGGATCGATGTGGTATACCGGGGTTGACGTGCTGTCAGTGGATTGAATCAGGGCATGTGAAGCGTCTGGGGTGAACCATGGAAAGCTGTGTAGGTATGTATATTTGCGTGTGTGGACGTATGTATATACATGTGTATGGGGGTGGGTTGGGCCATTTCTTTCGTCTGTTTCCTTGCGCTACCTCGCTATGCGGGAGACAGCGACAAAGCAAAAAAAAATATATATATATATATATATATTTATTTTTCCTTTTTTCCATAGCCAGAGGTTGAACCATTATGTGACATTCATTTTTTTTCATTCATCTCAAGCTAGAAGTTTCAGTTTTCTAAATTGTTTCTTACATTTTTCATATGTATATATATGTATGTGTGTGCGTGTGTGTGTGTGCATGTGTGTGTGTGTGTGTGTGTGTGTGTGTGTATGTGTATATGTATATATATATATGTATATTATCCCTGGGGATAGGGGTGAAAGAATACTTCCCACGTATTCCTCGCGTGTCGTAGAAAGCGACTAGAGGGGACGGGAGCGGGGGGCCAGAAATCCTCCCCTCCTTGTATTAACTTTCTAAAATGGGAAACAGAAGAAGGAGTCACGCGGGGAGTGCTCATCCTCCTCGAAGGCTCAGAGTGGGGTGCCTAAATGTGTGTGGATGTAACCAAGATGTGAAAAAAGGAGAGATAGGTAGTATGTTTGAGGAAAGGAACCTGGATGTTTTGGCTCTGAGTGAAACGAAGCTCAAGGGTAAAGGGGAAGAGTGGTTTGGGAATGTCTTGGGAGTAAAGTCAGGGGTTAGTGAGAGGACAAGAGCAAGGGAAGGAGTAGCAATACTCCTGAAACAGGAGTTGTGGGAGTATGTGATAGAGTGTAAGAAAGTAAATTCTCGATTAATATGGGTAAAACTGAAAGTTGATGGAGAGAGGTGGGTGATTATTGGTGCATATGCACCTGGGCATGAGAAGAAAGATCAAGAGAGGCAAGTGTTTTGGGAGCAGCTGAATAAGTGTGTTAGTGGTTTTGATGCACGAGACCGGGTTATAGTGATGGGTGATTTGAATGCAAAGGTGAGTAATGTGGCAGTTGAGGGAATAATTGGTATACATGGGGTGTTCAGTGTTGTAAATGGAAATGGTGAAGAGCTTGTAGATTTATGTGCTGAAAAAGGACTGATGATTGGGAATACCTGGTTTAAAAAGCAAGATATACATAAGTATACTTATGTAAGTAGGAGAGATGGCCAGAGAGCGTTATTGGATTACGTGTTAATTGACAGGCGTGCGAAAGAGAGACTTTTGGATGTTAATGTGCTGAGAGGTGCAACTGTAGGGATGTCTGATCATTATCTTGTGGAGGCTAAGGTGAAGATTTGTATGGGTTTTCAGAAAAGAAGAGTGAATGTTGGGGTGAAGACGGTGGTGAGAGTAAGTGAGCTTGAGGAGACCTGTGTGAGGAAGTACCAGGAGAGACTGAGTACAGAATGGAAAAAGGTGAGAACAATGGAAGCAAGGGGAGTGGGGGAGGAATGGGATGTATTTAGGGAATCAGTGATGGAGTGCACAAAAGATGCTTGTGGCATGAGAAGAGTGGGAGGTGGGTTGATTAGAAAGGGTAGTGAGTGGTGGGATGAAGAAGTAAGAGTACTAGTGAAAGAGAAGAGAGAGGCATTTGGACGATTTTTGCAGGGAAAAAATGCAATTGAGTGGGAGATGTATAAAAGAAAGAGACAGGAGGTCAAGAGAAAGGTGCAAGAGGTGAAAAAAAGGGCAAATGAGAGTTGGGGTGAGAGAGTATCATTAAATTTTAGGGAGAATAAAAAGATGTTCTGGAAGGAGGTAAATAAAGTGCGTAAGACAAGGGAGCAAATGGGAACTTCAGTGAAGGGTGCAAATGGGGAGGTGATAACAAGTAGTGGTGATGTGAGAAGGAGATGGAGTGAGTATTTTGAAGGTTTGTTGAATGTGTTTGATGATAGAGTGGCAGATATAGGGTGTTTTGGTCGAGGTGGTGTGCAAAGTGAGAGGGTTAGGGAAAATGATTTGGTAAACAGAGAAGAGGTAGTGAAAGCTTGGCGGAAGATGAAAGCCGGCTAGGCAGCAGGTTTGGATGGTATTGCAGTGGAATTTATTAAAAAAGGGGGTGACTGTATTGTTGACTGGTTGGTAAGGTTATTCAATGTATGTAAGACTCACGGTGAGGTGCCTGAGGATTGGCGGAATGCGTGCATAGTGCCATTGTACAAAGGCAAAGGGGATAAGAGTGAGTGCTCAAATTACAGAGGTATAAGTTTGTTGAGTATTCCTGGTAAATTATATGGGAGGGTATTGATTGAGAGGGTGAAGGCATGTACAGAGCATCAGATTGGGGAAGAGCAGTGTGGTTTCAGAAGTGGTAGAGGATGTGTGGATCAGGTGTTTGCTTTGAAGAATGTATGTGAGAAATACTTAGAAAAGCAAATGGATTTGTATGTAGCATTTATGGATCTGGAGAAGGCATATGATAGAGTTGATAGAGATGCTCTGTGGAAGGTATTAAGAATATATGGTGTGGGAGGCAAGTTGTTAGAAGCAGTGAAAAGTTTTTATCGAGGATGTAAGGCATGTGTACGTGTAGGAAGAGAGGAAAGTGATTGGTTCTCAGTGAATGTAGGTTTGCGGCAGGGGTGTGTGATGTCTCCATGGTTGTTTAATTTGTTTATGGATGGGGTTGTTAGGGAGGTAAACGCAAGAGTTTTGGAAAGAGGGGCAAGTATGAAGTCTGTTGGGGATAAGAGAGCTTGGGAAGTGAGTCAGTTGTTGTTCGCTGATGATACAGCGCTGGTGGCTGATTCATGTGAGAAACTGCAGAAGCTGGTGACTGAGTTTGGTAAAGTGTGTGAAAGAAGAAAGTTAAGAGTAAATGTGAATAAGAGCAAGGTTATTAGGTACAGTAGGGTTGAGGGTCAAGTCAATTGGGAGGTGAGTTTCAATGGAGAAAAACTGGAGGAAGTGAAGTGTTTTAGATATCTGGGAGTGGATCTGGCAGCGGATGGAACCATGGAAGCGGAAGTGGATCATAGGGTGGGGGAGGGGGCGAAAATTCTGGGGGCCTTGAAGAATGTGTGGAAGTCGAGAACATTATCTCGGAAAGCAAAAATGCATATGTTTGAAGGAATAGTGGTTCCAACAATGTTGTATGGTTGCGAGGCGTGGGCTATGGATAGAGTTGTGCGCAGGAGGATGGATGTGCTGGAAATGAGATGTTTGAGGACAATGTGTGGTGTGAGGTGGTTTGATCGAGTGAGTAACGTAAGGGTAAGAGAGATGTGTGGAAATAAAAAGAGCGTGGTTGAGAGAGCAGAAGAGGGTGTTTTGAAGTGGTTTGGGCATATGGAGAGAATGAGTGAGGAAAGATTGACCAAGAGGATATATGTGTCAGAGGTGGAGGGAACGAGGAGAAGAGGGAGACCAAATTGGAGGTGGAAAGATGGAGTGAAAAAGATTTTGTGTGATCGGGGCCTGAAGATGCAGGAGGGTGAAAGGAGGGCAAGGAATAGAGTGAATTGAAGCGATGTGGTATACCGGGGTTGACGTGCTGTCAGTGGATTGAATCAAGGCATGTGAAGCGTCTGGGGTAAACCATGGAAAGCTGTGTAGGTATGTATATTTGCGTGTGTGGACGTATGTATATACATGTGTATGGGGGGGGGGGTTGGGCCATTTCTTTCGTCTGTTTCCTTGCGCTACCTCGCAAACGCGGGAGACAGCGATAAAGTATATAAAAAAAAAATTTATTTTTATTATTTATTTTGCTTTGTCGCTGTCTCCCGCGTTTGCGAGGTAGCGCAAGGAAACAGACGAAAGAAATGGCCCAACCCACCCCCATACACAATGTATAGACATACACATCCACACACGCAAATATACATACCTATACATCTCAATGTACACATATATATACACACACAGACAAATACATATATACCTATGCACACAATTCCTGCGCACAACTCTATCCATAGTCCACGCTATATATATATATTTTTTTTTTTTTGCTGTCTCCCGTGTTTGCGAGGTAGCGCAAGGAAACTGACGAAAGAAATGGCCCAACCCACCCCCATACATATGTATATACATACGTCCACACACGCAAATATACATACCTACACATACCTATTTTATTTGCTTTGTCGCCGTCTCCCGCGCTTGCGAGGTAGCGCAAGGAAACAGACAAAAGAAATGGCCCAACCCACCCCCACACACATGCACACACACACACACACGTCCACACACGCAAACATACACACCTACACATCCCAACGTACACACTTATATACACACACATATACACACATGCACACAATTCACAGTGTCTGCCCCTACTCACCCCCATCGCGACGCCGCCACACACGGAATAACATCCCCCTCCCCCCTCATGTGCGCGAGGCAGTGCCAGGAAAAGACAACAAAGGTCCCATTCGCTCACACTCAGTCTCTAGCTGTCATGCAATAATGCCCGAAACCACAGCTCCCTTTCCACATCCAGGCCCCACAGAACTTTCCATGGTTTACCCTAGACGCTTCACACGCCCTGATTTAATCCACTGACAGCACGTCGACCCCGGTATACCACATCGATCCAATTCACTCTATTCCTTGCACGCCTTTCACCCTCCTGCATGTTCAGGCCCCAATCACTCAAAATCTTTTCGCTCCATCTTTCCACTTCCAATTTGGTCTCCCACTTCTCCTCGTTCCCTCCACCTCCGACACATATCTCCTCTTGGTCAATCTTTCCTCACTCATTCTCTCCATGTGCTCAAACCATTTCAAAACACCCTCTTCTGCTCTCTCAACCATGCTCTTTTTATTTCCACATATCTCTCTTACCCTTACATTACTTACTCGATCAAACCACCGCACACCACATATTGTCCTCAAACATCTCATTTCCAGCACATCCATCCTCCTGTGCACAACTCTATCCATAGGCCATGCCTTGCAACCATACAACATTGAAGGAACCACTATTCCTTCAAACATACCCATTTTCACTTTCGGAGATAATGTTCTCGACTTCTAAACATTCTTCAAGGCTCCCAGGATTTTTCGCCCCCTCCCCCACCCTATGATTTACTTCCGCTTCTGGCTTCTGCTGCCAGATCTACTCCCAGATACCTAAAACACTTCACTTCCTCCAGTTTTTCTCCAATCAAACTTACCTCCCGATTGACTTGACCCTCAACCCTACTGTACCTAATAACCTTCCTCTTATTCACATTTACTCTTAACTTTCTTCTTTCGCACACTTTACCAAACTCAGTCACCAGCTTCTGCAGTTTCTCACATGCATCAGCCACCAGCGCTGTATCATCAGCGAACAACAACTAACTCACTTCCCAAGCTCTCTCATCCACAACAGACTGCATACTTGCCCTCTTTCCAAAACTCTTGCATTCACCTCCCTAACAACCCCATCCATAAACAAATTAAACAACCATGGAGACATCACGCACCCCTGCTGCAAACCTACACTTACTGAGAACCAATCACTTTCCTCTCTTCCAACACGTACACATGTCTTACATCCTCGATAAAAACTTTTCACTGCTTCTAACAACTTGCCTCCCACACCATCTATTCTTAGTACCTTCCACAGAGCATCTCTATCAACTCTATCATATGCCTTCTCTAGATCCATAAATGCTACATACAAATCCATTTACTTTTCTAAGTATTTCTCACATACATTCTTCAAAGCAAACACCTGATCCACACATCCTCTACCACTTCTGAAACCACACTGCTCTTCCCTAATCTGATGCTCTGTACATGCCTTCACCCTCTCAATCAATACCCTCCCATATAATTTACCAGGAATACTCAGGCAAACTTATGCCTCTGTAATTTGAGCACTCACTCTTACCCCCTTTGCCTTTGTACAATGGCACTATGCAAGCATTCCGCCAATCCTCAGGCACCTCACTATGAATCATGCATACATTAAATAACCTTACCAACCAGTCAACAATACAGTCACTCCCTTTTTCAATAAATTCCACTGCAATACCATCCAAACCTGCTGCCTTGCCGGCTTTCATCTTCCGCAAAGCTTTTACTACCTCTTCTCTGTTTACCAAATCATTTTCCCTAACCCTCTCACTGCACACCACCTCAACCAAAACACCCTATATCTGCCACTCTATCATCAAACACATTCAACAAACCTTCAAAATACTCACTCCATCTCCTCATATCACCACTACTTGTTATCACCTACCCATTAGCCCCCTTCACTGAAGTTCCCATTTGCTCCCTTGTCTCACCCACTTTATTTACCTCTTTCCAGAACATCTTTTTATTCTCTCTAGAATTTAATGATACTCTCTCACCCCAACTCTCATTTGCCCTCTTTTTCACCTCTTGCACCTTTCTCTTGACCTCCTGTCTCTTTCTTTTATACATCTCCCACTCATTTGCATTTTTTCCCAGCAAAAATCATCCAAATGCCTCTCTCTTCTCTTTCACTAATAATCTTACTTCTTCATCCCACCACTCACTACCCTTTCTAATCAACCCACCTCCCATGCTTCTCATGCCACAAGCATCTTTTGCACAAGCCATCACTGCTTCCCTAAAGACATCCCTATATATATATATATAGAGACAGATATATATTATCATCATTTTTTACTATACTTAATCGCTGTTTCCCTCATTAGCGAGATAGTGACAGGAAACAGACAAACAGTGCCTACACTGATATGCTCATATATATTCATATACATACATATACACATACATATCAACATATACACATATACATACATATACATGTACATATTCATACTTACTTGCCTTTGTCCATTCCCGGTGCTACCCCACCCTACAGGAAACTGCACCACTACCCCCTGCTTCAGCAAGGTAGCACTGGGAAAACAGATACAAAAGGCCACATTCATTCACACTCAATCTCTAGCTGTCATGTGCAATGCACTGGAACCAAAGATCCCTATCCACATCCAGGCTCCACATACCCTTCCATGGTTCACCCCAGACATTTCACATGCCCTGGTTCAGACCATTGACAGTTCATCAACCCTGGTATACCATATTATTCCAATTCAATCTATCTCTTGCATGCCTCTCACCCCCCTGTATGTTCAGGATATTATTGCTCAAAATCTTTTTCACTCCATCCTTCCACCTCCAATTAAGTCTCCTGCTTCTCCTCGTTCCCTCCACCTCTGACACATATATCCTCTTTGTCTACCTTTCCACACTCAAGGGGTAGCGATGCCGTTTCCTGTGGGGCGGTGTAGTGACAAGAGTGGATGAAAGCAAGTAAGTATGAATATGTACATGCGTATATGTGTATATGTTCATGTGTATATTCACATGTATGTATCTATTCTTAGTACCTTCCACAGAGCATCTCTATCAACTCTATCATATGCCTTCTCTAGATCCATAAATGCCACATACAAATCCATTTGCTTTTCTAAGTATTTCTCACATACATTCTTCAAAGCAAACACCTGATCCACACATCCTCTACCACTTCTGAAACCACACTGCTCTTCCCTAATCTGATGCTCTGTACATGCCTTCACCCTCTCAATCAATACCCTCCCATATAATTTACCAGGAATACTCAGCAAACTTATGCCTCTGTAATTTGAGCACTCACTCTTACCCCCTTTGCCTTTGTACAATGGCACTATGCAAGCATTCCGCCAATCCTCAGGCACCTCACTATGAATCATGCATACATTAAATAACCTTACCAACCAGTCAACAATACAGTCACCCCCTTTTTCAATAAATTCCACTGCAATACCATCCAAACCTGCTGCCTTGCCGGCTTTCATCTTCCGCAAAGCTTTTACTACCTCTTCTCTGTTTACCAAATCATTTTCCCTAACCCTCTCACTGCACACCACCTCAACCAAAACACCCTATATCTGCCACTCTATCATCAAACACATTCAACAAACCTTCAAAATACTCACTCCATCTCCTCATATCACCACTACTTGTTATCACCTACCCATTAGCCCCCTTCACTGAAGTTCCCATTTGCTCCCTTGTCTCACCCATTTTATTTACCTCTTTCCAGAACATCTTTTTATTCTCTCTAGAATTTAATGATACTCTCTCACCCCAACTCTCATTTGCCCTCTTTTTCACCTCTTGCACCTTTCTCTTGACCTCCTGTCTCTTTCTTTTATACATCTCCCACTCATTTGCATTTTTTCCCAGCAAAAATCATCCAAATGCCTCTCTCTTCTCTTTCACTAATAATCTTACTTCTTCATCCCACCACTCACTACCCTTTCTAATCAACCCACCTCCCATGCTTCTCATGCCACAAGCATCTTTTGCACAAGCCATCACTGCTTCCCTAAAGACATCCCTATATATATATATATAGAGACAGATATATATTATCATCATTTTTTACTATACTTAATCGCTGTTTCCCTCATTAGCGAGATAGTGACAGGAAACAGACAAACAGTGCCTACACTGATATGCTCATATATATTCATATACATACATATACACATACATATCAACATATACACATATACATACATATACATGTACATATTCATACTTACTTGCCTTTGTCCATTCCCGGTGCGACCCCACCCTACAGGAAACTGCACCACTACCCCCTGCTTCAGCAAGGTAGCACTGGGAAAACAGATACAAAAGGCCACATTCATTCACACTCAATCTCTAGCTGTCATGTGCAATGCACTGAAACCAAAGATCCCTATCCACATCCAGGCTCCACATACCCTTCCATGGTTCACCCCAGACATTTCACATGCCCTGGTTCAGACCATTGACAGTTCATCAACCCTGGTATACCATATTATTCCAATTCAATCTATCTCTTGCATGCCTCTCACCCCCCTGTATGTTCAGGATATTATTGCTCAAAATCTTTTTCACTCCATCCTTCCACCTCCAATTAAGTCTCCTGCTTCTCCTCGTTCCCTCCACCTCTGACACATATATCCTCTTTGTCTACCTTTCCACACTCAAGGGGTAGCGATGCCGTTCCTGTGGGGCGGTGTAGTGACAAGAGTGGATGAAAGCAAGTAAGTATGAATATGTACATGCGTATATGTGTATATGTTGATGTGTATATTCACATGTATGTATATGTGCTTGTACGGGCCACATTCATTCACACTTAGTCTCTAGCTGTCATGTGTAATGCACCGAAACCACAGCTCTCTTTCCACATCCAGGCCCCACAAAACTTTCCATGGTTTACCCCAGACACTTCACATGCCCTGGTTCAATCCACTGACAGCACATCCACCCCGGTATAACACATCGTTCTAATTCACTCTATTCCTTGCATACCTTTCACCCTCCTGTATGTCCAGGATCCAATTGCTCAAAATCATTTTCACTCCATTCTTCCACCTCCAATTTGGTCTTCTCCCACTTCTCCTCGTTTCCTCCACCTCTGACACACATATCCTCTTTGTCAATCTTTCCTAACTTATTCTCTCCATGTGGCCAAACCATTTCAACACACCCTCTTCTGCTCTCTCAACCACTCTCTTTTTATTACTACACATCTATCTTATGCTTTCATTACTTACTCGATCAAACCACCTCACACCACATATTGTCTTCAAACATTTCATTTCCAATACATCCACCCTCCTCTGAACAATCTTATCTAAAGCTCATGACTTGTAACCAAATAACACTGTTGGAACCACTATTCCTTCAAACATACCATTTTTGCTCTCCGAGATAACATTCTTGCCTTCCACAGATTCTTCAACGCTCCCAGAACCTTTGCCCACTCCCCCACCGTGAGACTCACTTCCGCTTCCATGGTTCCATCCACTGCTAAATCCACTTCCAGATATCTAAAACATTTCACTTCCTCCAGTTTTTCTCCATTCAGACTTACCTCCCAGTTAAATTGTCCCTCAACCCTACTGGACCTAAAAACCTTGCTCTTATTCACATTTAGTTTCAGCCGTCTTCTTTCATACACTTCACCAAACTCAGTCACCAACTTCTGCAGTTTCTCACCCGAATCAGCCACCGGCACTGCATCATCAGGAAACAACTGACTCACTTCCCAAGCCCTCTCATCCGCAACAGACTGAATACTTGCCCCTCTCTCCAAAACTCTTGCATTCACCTCCCTATCAACCCCATCCATAAAAAAATCAAACAACCATTTAGACATCACGCAACCATGCCGCAAACCGACATTCTCTGAGAACCAATCACATTCCTCTCTTCACACTTGTAGACATGCCTGACAACCTTGATGAAAACTTTTCAATGCTTCTAGCAACTTACCTCCCACACTATATACTCTTAATCCTTCCACAAAGCATCTCTATCAGCTCTGTCATCTGCCTTCTCCAGATCCATAAATGCTACTTACAAATCCATCCATTCTTTTTTCTAGGGATTTTTCACAAACATTTTTCAAAGCAAACACCTGGTCCACACATCCTCTATCACTTCTAAAACCACAATGCTCTTCCCCAATATGATGCTCTGTACATGCCTTTACCCTGCCATATAATTTCCCAGGAATACTCAAAAACTTATACCTCTGCAATTGTAACACTCACCTTTATCCTCTTTGCCTATGTAATATGGCACTATGCATGCATTTTGCCAATCCTCAGGCACTTCACCATGAACCATACATACACTGAATATCCTCACCAACCAGTCAACAACACAGTCAATACCTTTTTTAATGAATTCTGCTGCAATACTATCAAGACCCGCCACCTTGCCAGCTTCCATCTTCCATAATGCCTTCACTACCTCTTCTCTCTTCACCTAACCATTCTTCCTGACCCTCTCACTTTGCACACCACCTCGACCAAAACACCCTATATCTGCCACTCTATCATTAAACACATTCATCAAACCTTCAAAGTACTCACTCCATCTCCTCACTTCACTACTTGTCCTTACCTCCCCATTAGCCTCCTTCACCAATGTTCCCATTTGTTCTCTTGTCTTACGCACTTTATTTACCTCCTTCCAAAACATCTTTTTATCCTCCCTATAATTTAATGATACTCTCTCATCCCAACTCTCATTTGCCTTCTTTTTCATCTTTTGCACCTTTCTCTTGAGTTCCTGCCTTTTTCTTTTATAAATCTCCCAGTCATTCGCACTATTTCCCTGCAAAACTCGCCCAAACGCCTCTCTCTTTTCTTTCACTAACAATCTTACTTTTTCATCCCACTGCTCACTACCCTTTCTAATCTGCCCACCTCCCACCTTTCTCATGCCACAAGCATCTTTTGCACAAGCCACACTGCTTCCCTAAATATATCCCATTCCTCCCCCACTCCCCTTATGTCATTTGCTCTCACTATTTCCATTCTGCACTCAATCTCTCCTGGTACCTCCTCACACAAGTCTCCTTTCCAAGCTCACTTACTCTCACTGATGGAAGGTACTAAATAATTTAGTATATTTACTGCAGAAAATGAAAATAATGGTATGTTATCATTTTTAGATTGCATGATCCATAGGCAAGGAAACAAGTTTAAGTTTAGCTTATACAGAAAATCTACCAATGTGTGCTCATATATCCATCATTACTCATCTGAACATGACAGAGTTAAATTATCATTTCAATCTCTGCTCCTTAGTGCATTACATATCTGCAGTCCAGAGTTTATTGATGAGTTTAAGATATATTCTATTGGATCTAAGTTAAAGTACCCTAGATCTTTCACTGATAAACCCCTTAAGTTAGCAAAGAAATCATTTTATAGAGTTGAGCCTAAACCTCTCATTGACACTAAGAATCTTTTAGTTCTCCCTTTTAATAACAATTCTACTTTACTTCCCATGTTGCTTAAATCCTTTAATGTAAATGTTGCCTTCAGCAACAATAATACTATAAATAATATCTTAAGAACTCACCAGAAAATTCTCCTAGATGCATCTATAAAGTGCCATGTAGAAATTGTGGTAAGTCTTATGTAGGACAGACTGGTAAGGATCATTCTGTTAGACTTAAGCAACATAAATATAGTATAAGACTAGGACAAGAATCAAATGTCTTGTTTAATCACGTTAAAAACTATGATCATTGTATTGACTGGAGTAATGCCATCTCAGTTATCAACTCTTAACTCCAGTACCACGAGAAATATCACTGAATCTTCCATCAAATATACAAAAAATTATAACCTTAATATTAGTGAAGGTCTATACAAATTGGAAAACTTTATTGTTGATAAAATTTGTAAACAATTCACCTTGTCCACATAATAAGTTTATGATACATTCGCTGTCTGTCTTGGACAATCACTTGTTTACCAAATGGCATCCTAGTTACATCTCTTCGTTGTATAATGACTGACTGTTATATTTCTTTCTTGTATCTCCTTTGATGATGTGATCATTACACAAAAGTGCACTTGGGAACTTATCGTGTTCCATTTTCCCAGTGGACTTGTAGGAATGTATGTATATGTGCTTGTGTGGGCGTTTATGTATATGCATGTGTATGTGGGTGGGTTGGGCCATACCTCGTCTGTTTCCTTGCACTACCTCGATAATGCGGGAGACAGTGGTTAAGCATAATAAATATAAATAAACATATCGAAGGTACTCTGACTTCTTTCTTAGATCAATTAGTTTTAGATTAAGTTTGCTTTCCAATTCTTCTCTAGCTGACAAATCTTTTGTTTCACACAGTACTATAAAAATGTGTGTGACAGAAAGGAAAAATCTGTCAAGGCATACAGGTTTGTAAGCACAATGAGAATACACCCTATTAAATGCATCAGGCTAACATTTGATGGCATAATCCATTCTATTACCCTGAGAGGTCAAACATACGTTATTCTAAATTTCAATCTATGCTACAAATTCTCTAAATACTTGGTTTTACTCTTTTCATTTATTTTCCCCCAATCTGCATTCTATGATAATGTACCAAGCCAAACCATTTTGCTTGGACCTTGGGTCTCTGTATCTATGTAACTTGACACTCATATAAAAAAAAAAAATTATACATGATAAAGAGGAACCACATATTTTGGACAAAAGCTTTATTTCATATAATGAAAATACAATATTCTTTCATACGCCAATTTGCAAGCTAATCACATGCCAATAATAAAGTATCTCCTTCAGTTCATTCTTGGTCCTGTTCAAAATGCAAAGTCAGAGATATAACAGCTGCATTCAGTAATGAACATAGGAAGTAATATTTTCAATATTCACCCAGCAAAAAATATACCAATCATAATACCTTTAGATATTTCAGATATGAGATTAAACAGAAATTTGGAAGTTTCTTTCATAAGTATTTTGTGTTCTTAGGTTATAGAAACGTCTGAGTAAACAAGAAAAATGCTATAAAGATTAACAGGTCACTAAACAAGTTCTTTGCCGTATAAAAATTCAATAATTTAATTTCTGTTAACTTATACTAATTTGCAATATATTGCAGAAATAATATAGAAGAAATTTAAACAACCATTTATCAAAATTTTATATAAAATATAAATCCTAATGGTAGTTAATACTCCCGAAAAAATCAAGGTGTGACAGACTTAAAAGTTTAGTGTAGAACCTGCTAAGACATTGCTGAATTTTCTGTATTGTTATTTCTTGTTGCATGCTTTAACAAATGACTTTTTAAGGCATCCTTCCTTGAAGAACGATAGGGACACTGAGCACAAGCATATGGTTTCTCTCCTGTATGTGTACGCATATGCATTGTAAGGTTAGTTCTCTGATTAGCACGATAGGGGCAATGGGGGCAGGAAAATGGTTTCTCTCCTGTATGTGTCCGCATGTGATTTATCAAATTAGTGGTGAAATTAGTTGTATAGCTACAATAAGGGCACTGGTGTATCTTAATTGATGAAACTACATTCTTTCCAGTAGCAGATGTTCCTCTACCATTAGTTCCCTGCCTTGCTCGATATGTACAGTGTGGGCAGGATGATGACTTCTTCCCACTATGGTTACATCTGTGAGTTGCTGCTGTATTCTTCAACGTGAATGGCGTATCAGAGATAGGATGAATCATGCTGATAACTCCCGAAGCTCCTCTCTTGCCAGTCATCTGAGTGTGTCTGCCCAGCCCCACCTGTAGGGGACGCCCATCATACTCATTCACATGATAACAACTTTCAATTAGGTAATTCTGCTTTTCCCCAAAGTGACAAAGTTATCATATAATTCATCAATCAAATTAGAAACACTGGGTGTAGAAACACATATCATTTGTGACTAACCTAAAATTTTATGAAGACAGTAGACACTTCAAAGTGTATCAAGAAACATCACATCAAACATCTTTTCTTGTAACATATGCAAAACTAAACAGGATAAGAGTAATAGGCATTTGAAGTTTCGAGTGCACCCCCTCCTATATACCCCATGTTTTAAGTCATGATGCAAAACAAAAATCAGAGGCCATAATCAAACCTAACAAACTCAAACATCACTGCTGCCTTACAGTAGAAGACAATATAAGGATGATAAACTATGGATGAAATAACCAAATATTTTCATAAAATAAAAGCATAGCACAATGAGATTATCTTTGTCATGATGCAGCAAAAAGAAGACACTACTCACCAGTTGGCAGGAAGTGACACACTAAAAGGAAAAAACAGATAACACTAAGAATATTCTATACTATGAAAGAAGCTGCAGTTTCTAAGGGTAACAGAGATACTAATAACAACAAGATTAAGATATAAAAACTAATAAAAAAAATCTTTCATTAAAAGTGAGGAGTACCTACCTACCTACAAGTACCTATGATGAGATTTTCCTTCCAGGTAGTGCTTGTTTCACATATTAATTGATGAATACCATTTCTCTCTACTACCACATTCATTTAATAACTATCTCATGGTTCACCCAGGACTGATTTTAACCTTACATCAACTTTACTCTTAAATACTTCTGCATTTGTTCCATGCACAATTCTTTTTTCCAGGCGGTATCCTCTCAAGCTATCTTGCTGGGTTTTCATATACTTTTTTCTAATATTTTTCTGGAATATTCCATGATATTCTTGAAGACTTAACAACTGTTTCTTCATTGTTAAGAGGCTTTGAAGTTTACAATGTTTTCCTTTACTTTTTCAGTTTGTTTCCATGCGTGGATTAACACGTGCCTTTCTCTTCTTTCAAAGCTAGAAAGTTCAGTTCTCTTTTAAGAGTTCGATGTAACATTTGTTCCATCCCTTCAATTTTGCTTGTATAGTGCTTCTGAATTCTCTGTAATTTGTTCATTTTCATTTGTTTTACAGGTGATCTGATAAGCATTCCTTGCTTGCCTCACAAATGCTATCACCAGCAAAAGTCATCTTGAATTCCAATTTTTAATTCATAATGTCACCAACATCTTTGATATTTGTTTAACTTTCAATCTTAATACTTGTCCCATATTATATTTAAGCAAATTTGTCGTCGTCAAATTCTACTTCTTTTATGGTGACCAACATGGTATGGGCATATAACATGGCCTAATCAAGGTATATTGAGAGAATGAAAAATGTAAAAAAGAAAGCAGAAATCAAGAAGGGTTCTGTAAGTATTTGTAGACCTGACTCTTTGAGGAAGAAAGGTTAAATGAAGAAAGAAAAATGATGGGAGAGAGAGAGAATTCAACAGTTTAACTGATCAAAGGAACAAGGAGGCATCATAACAGCCAATCCTTAAGTGGCAAGTCTTCACACAAAAGCTGTGGGAAGTAGCAGCCAAATGCCTGCTACAGGTACAAACCTTGGGGGGACACATGCAGACAGTTCATGAGCAGATGCCAAAATAATACCTACTGAAGAGAGAGTGCAGCAAAACTGTGGTGTATAGAAATGGAAAGCTGGAGAGGTTATATCATAAGGACTAATGAGACAGAAGACTTCATTCCACTGGTGAAGGATGAGTCATCCCAGATGTGTGAGAAGCATTCCATACTTGGGTGAAGATATGTAGATATGAGAAAGCTGATTGCAAGAAAAATAATTCCAGCACCCATAAAACAGTCCCAACATATGGAAAGCAGACTTTGTGATTTTGATTAAGTGTGGTTTCCGAAAGAGTGGAGGATATGATTATGCCCAACATATCTATATCATTACATGGTTGAATTGTGGAGTTTTGAAACTGAACAAAGGGAAACATAATAATTAGAAAGATGTATCAGGAGAAATTGCATTTTTGCTAGATCAAATTTTACAAGGTTACTGCTTCCCCACTGTGGTATGTTGCACAGGTCTAAACTGAGAGAGGAAATATGATCAGTATGAGAAAGTCACCAAGCATTAAAGGGAGGAGTGGAGGAGAAAGTGAGCTGAAGTATGTAAAGAGGGACTATCAAAATGAGAGCGAATATGATTAGAACCAGAAGAGAGATCATTTATTGAGAAAAGCAAGTAGGTGATACACCAAAACCCTGAGGAACACCACAAGTGATATGATAGAAGAGGGAAGTCATTCCATCAATGACTACTGCCATGGAATGGCCAGAGAAGAGACTGCATCAAAGAACAGAGAGAAGCAGTGAAACTAAAAGAACAGTTTTCAAAGCAAACACTTATGCCACACCCTGTCTAATGCCTTGGAGATGTTGAGGGCTACAACAATAGTTTCACCAAAGTCCCTGAGACAGGAGGATCAGAGGTGAGTCACAAAGGGAGATCTCCAGATGACATAGCACTGCAAATCCAAATTGTTTATCCAACAGAAGGGAATGGGAGTCTGAGTGTTTGACAGAGTAAGAGTTCAAGAGAGTTTCAGAGACTTTTGGAGAGAGCATAAGTGAAAGCAATGAGGCAATAGTTGGAGGGGTTAGAGTGATCTTTCTTAGGATGAGTTGCACTAAGGCATGGAAAAAAAAAAAAGATTCTCAGACAGAGGCAAAATAGGTAAGCACTCCCTTAGAACTTAAGAAGGGATGCCATCTGAGCCACATGTCTTGTCCACCTGGATCTGGTTGAGTACTTGAAAAACCATGCATGAGGATAGGATTAGAATCTGGATCATCCAAACCTGAGTCAGAGAAAAACAAGGTGCCAAAAAGAGCAGCTTTATCAGTTGGAGAATTAGTAACAGATTGATCATATCAGAAAAGAGGAGGAAAGGTTGAATTAAATTACTTGTTGGAGAAGCTTTTGCTAAAGGACCAAAAATATCTGTCAGTATAAGAAGTTAAGTCAGCAAACACTTGAATCTTTGAAGAGCAACTCTGCAATTATTCTGAAATGAAATGAAAGTGGAGTGGTTCTCTAGGTAAGGAATAGTTCCATGGTCCAGTATGCACCATCCCTGATGTGACATGCATCAGAACAGGAGAAATCAAACCAAGACCAAGGAGAAAATTATCTAAAAGAAGGGACATATGACTCCATCCCAGCCAGGATAAATTTTGATATGTGCTCAGAACATGAGACACTCAACCAAATAAGCAATACCCATCCCTGGAAAGTCAACAAAGAAACTCTGCAGCAATAACAAATGAGCTCTCCCAAAGTGCCAAATTTGATATTTCAAGGGAAATTGAGGATAGGCATGCCCAATCAGAATTAATACAAATACAGATGTAGTCAGAAAGGTAAGTGTGTAATGGAGAGAAAAAAAAAGAAAAAAGAGGTCATGTGTGTTAGAAAAATGATTCTGATGATCTAGTACTCAGCTACATGTTTATCTAATTGTTCCATATCATTAAGGAGAGAAAAAGGAAAGGCCACAGTTCTACCAGGAATGTTCCAGTTGGAAACTAACCAATCATCCTTGTGGTGTCCTTTGAAAACCTCTGCACAGAAGATGTGAAAACAGCAGGGTTTCACGACAAGTCAAACAGATGAAGAGATGTAATACTTACACGAGTTTACATGAAAGAAACAGACAACAGGAGGCCTGCCTGCCCCACAACATTTTTTTTCCCCTCAGCAGTTTTCTTTTTAAGCTATCACCAACTCCCTGCTGTTGCACATCAGCCTTCTAGTGTTTCCATTATGAATGTCGTTTATACAGTTTTTCTGGTATCTTTCTCATAGTATACCTAAATTTATAAAATATTTGTCTAAACGACTTTCGAAGGTATTTATGGTCTTAGCATTCACCACATCTAATGGTAACTTCTTTCAGTGCTCAAAACACCTATAGAAAAGAAGCTTTTTTTCCTATGTGTACTACACCTTTTAGCCTTAAGTTTTATTCCATTTGTCCTGATAACCATATTTTCTTGTATTTTGAAAAGATGTTTGTGATTTACTTTGTTGAACTTGTTCAGAATTTTGAACACTTTGATAAAGTCATTGTAAAGTCTATGTTTCCTAAGGTAGATCCAATAATTTTAGCCTCTTTTCATATGCCAGATTTCTAAGGGATGGGATCAATTTTGTTGAGAGGCTTTGTACTTGCTCTAATTTTTCCTCTTTTTTAATAGTTTAGGGACCAAAGCTGGACTGCATATCAAGACATAGTCTTATTAAAAAATCATAAAGTGTGAGAATTGTTTCTGGTGCCTTGTAATCTACATTCCTGGTTAAGAAACCTAACATTTAGCTGCCTTTTTTACTTGCTGCTTTAAACTGTTTAGTGTACTTCAGAATATTGCTAATGAAAACACCAAGGTCCTTTTCATCACTTATTCTAGTTAGAGAATATCCCAATAGTTTGCAGTCATACTGTATATTCTTGTCACCAAGGAGCATAACTTTAAACTTGTCTTCATTAAAATTCATTTGCCATCTGTCTAACACTTCTGCTGGTAAGATAAGATCCCTTTGAATCATTTCACGGTCCAGCCTGTTCACAGGTCTACCTCCAAGTTTAGTATCACCAGCAAATTTGGAGATCTTAGATATGAGACTGAGACTTCAGTGAAGGGGGCTAATGGGGAGGTGATAACAAATAGTGGTGATGTGAGGAGATGGAGTGAGTATTTTGAAGATTTGTTGAATGTGTTTGATGATAGAGTGGCAGATATAGGGTGCTTTGGTCGAGGAGGTGTGCAAAGTGACAGGGTTAGGGAGAATGATTTAGTAAACAGAGAAGAGGTAGTAAAAGCTTTGTGGAAGATGAAAGCCGGCAAGGCAGCGGGTTTGGATGGTACTGCAGTGGAATTTATTAAAAAAAGGGGGATGACTGTATTGCTGACTGGTTGGTAAGGTTATTTATGATTCATGGTGAGGTGCCTGAGGATTTGCAGAATGCTTGCATAGTGCCATTATACAAAGGCAAAGGGGATAAAAGTGAGTGCTCAAATTACAGAGGTATAAGTTTGTTGAGTATTCCTGGTAAATTATGTGGGAGGGTATTGATTGAGAGGGTGAAGGCATGTACAGAGCATCAGATTGGGGAAGAGCAGTGTGGTTTCAGAAGTGGTAGAGGATGTGTGGATCAGGTGTTTGCTATGAAAAATGTAAGTGAGAAATACTTAAAAAAGGCAAATGGATTTGTATGTAGCATTTATGGATCTGGAGAATGCATATGACATAGTTGACAGAGATGCTCTGTGGAAGGTATTAAGAATATATGGTGTGGGAGGAAAGTTGTTAGAAGCAGTGAAAAGTTTTTATTAACGATATAAGGCATGTGTACGAGTAGGAAGTAAGGAAAGTGATTGGCTCTTAGTGAATGTTGGTTTGCGGCAGGTGTGTGTGATGTCTACAAGGTTGTTTAATTTGTTTCTGGATGGGGTTGTTAGGGAGGTAAATACAAGAGTTTTGGAAAGCAGGGCAAGTATGCAGTCTGTTGTGGATGAGAGAGCATAGGAAGTGAGTCAGTTGTTCACTGATGATACAGCGCTGGTGGCTGATTCATGTGAGAAACTGCAGAAGCTGGTGATTGAGTTTGGTAAAGTGTGTGAAAGAAGAAAGCTGAGAGTAAATGTGAATAAGAGCAAGGTTATTAGGTACAGTAGGGTTGAGGGACAAGTCATTTGGGAGGTAAGTTTGAATGGAGAAAAACTGGAGGAAGTGAAGTCTTTTAGATATCTGGGAGTGGATTTGGCAGCGGATGGAACCATTGAAGCGGAAGTGAATCATAGGGTGGGGGAGGGAAAGTTCTGGGAGCAATGAAGAATGTGTGGAAGTCGAAAACATAATCTCGGAAAGCAAAAATGGGTATGTTTGAAGGAATAGTGGTTCCAACAATGGTATATGGCTGCAAGGCATGGGCTATGGACAGAGTTGTGCAGAGGAGGGTGGATGTACTGGAAATGAGATGTTAGAGAACAATATGTGGTGTGAGGTGGTTTGATCGAGTAAGTAATAATAGGGTAAGAGAGATGTGTGGTAATAGAAAGAGTGTGGTTCAGAGAGCAGAAGAGGGTGTTTTGAAATGGTTTGGTCACATGAAGAGAATGAGTGAGGAAAGATTGACAAAGAGGATATATGTGTCAGAGGTGGAGGGAATGAGCAGAAGTGGGAGACAAAATTGGAGGTGGAAAGATGGAGTGAAAAAGATTCTGAGTGATTGGGGCTTGAACATGCAGGAAGGTGAAAGGGGTGCCAGGAATAGAGTGAATTGGAACGATATGGTACACCGGGGTCGATGTGCTGTCAATATATTGAACCAGGGCATGTGAAGTGTCTCGGGGTAAACCATGAAAAGTTCTGTGGGGCCTCGATGTGGAAAGGGAGCTGTGGTTTCGGTGCATTATTACATGACAGCTAGAGACTGAGTGTCAATGAATGTGGCCTTTGTTGTCTTTTCCTAGCGCTACCTCACGCACATGAGGGGGAAGGGGGTTGTTATTTCATGTGTGGCAGGGTGGCAATGGGAATGAATAATGGCAGACAGTATGAATTATGTACATGTGTATATTGGTATATGTCTACGTGTGTATATATATGTATACGTTGAGATGTATAGGTATGTATATTAGCGTGTGTGGACATGTATGTACATATATGTGTATGTGGGTGGGTTGGGCCATTCTTTCGTCTGTTTCCTTGCGCTACTTCACTAACGCGGGAGACAGTGATAAAGAAAAATAAATGAATGAATATATATATATATATATATATATATATATATATATATATATATATATATATATATATATATATATATTCCCTAAGGATAGGGGAGAAAGAATACTTCCCACGTATTCCCTGCGTGTCGTAGAAGGCGACTAAAAGGGAAGGGAGCGGGGGGCTGGAAATCCTCCCCTCTCTCTCTCTCTCTCTCTCTCTCTCTCTCTCTCTCTCTCTCTCTCTCTCTCTCTCTCTCTTTTTTTTTTCCTAAAGGAAGGAACAGAGAAGGGGGCTGGATGAGGATGTTTCCTCAGAGGCCCAGTCCTCTGATCTTAACGCTACCTCACTGACGCGGGAAATGGCAAATAGTATGAAAGAAAAAAATATATTTTTATATGTTTATATTTTTTTATGTTTTGGCTCTGAGTGAAACGAAGCTCAAGGGTAAAGGGGAAGAGTGGTTTAGGAATGTCTTGGGAGTAAAGTCAGGGGTTAGTGAGAGGACAAGAGCAAGGGAAGGAGTAGCAGTACTCCTGAAACAGGAGTTGTGGAAGTATGTGATAGAATGTAAGAAAGTAAATTCTCGATTAATATGGGTAAAACTGAAAGTTGATGGAGAGAGATGGGTGATTATTGGTGCATATGCACTTGGGCATGAGAAGAAAGATCATGAGAGGCAAGTGTTTTGGGAGCAGCTGAATGAGTGTGTTAGTGGTTTTGATGCACGAGACCGGGTTATAGTGCTGGGTGATTTGAATGCAAAGGTGAGTAATGTGGCAGTTGAGGGAATAATTGGTATACATGGGGTGTTCAGTGTTGTAAATGGAAATGGTGAAGAGCTTGTAGATTTATGTGCTGAAAAAGGACTGATGATTGGGAATACCTGGTTTAAAAAGCGAGATATACATGTATACTTATGTAAGTACGAGAGATGGCCAGAGAGCGTTATTGGATTACGTGTTAATTGACAGGCGCGCGAAAGAGAGACTTTTGGATGTTAATGTGCTGAGAGGTGCAACTGGAGGGATGTCTGATCATTATCTTGTGGAGGCTAAGGTGAAGATTTGTATGGGTTTTCAGAAAAGAAGAGTGAATGTTGGGGTGAAGAGGGTGGTGAGAGTAAGTGAGCTTGGGAAGGAGACTTGTGTGAGGAAGTACCAGAAGAGACTGAGTACAGAATGGAAAAAGGTGAGAACAATGGAAGTAAGGGGAGTGGGGGAGGAATGGAATGTATTTAGGGAATCAGTGATGGATTGCGCAAAAGATGCTTGTGGCATGAGAAGAGTGGGAGGTGGGTTGATTAGAAAGGGTAGTGAGTGGTGGGAGGAAGAAGTAAGAGTATTAGTGAAAGAGAAGAGAGAGGCATTTGGACGATTTTTGCGGGGAAAAAATGAAATTGAGTGGTAGACGTATAAAAGAAAGAGACAGGAGGTCAAGAGAAAGGTGCAAGAGGTGAAAAAAAGGGCAAATGACAGTTGGGGTGAGAGAGTAACATTAAATATTAGGGAGAATAAAAAGATGTTCTGGAAGGAGGTAAATAAAGTGCGTAAGACAAGGGAGCAAATGGAACTTCAGTGAAGGGCGCAAATGGGGAGGTGATAACAAGTAGTGGTGATGTGAGAAGGAGATGGAGTGAGTATTTTGAAGGTTTGTTGAATGTGTTTGATGATAGAGTGGCAGATATAGGGTGTTTTGGTCGAGGTGGTGTGCAAAGTGCGAGGGTTAGGGAAAATGATTTGGTAAACAGAGAAGAGGTAGTAAAAGCTTTGCAGAAGATGAAAGCCGGCAAGGCATCAGGTTTGGATGGTATTGCAGTGGAATTTATTAAAAAAGGGGGTGACTGTATTGTTGACTGGTTGGTAAGGTTATTTAATGTGTGTATGACTCATGGTGAGGTGCCTGAGGATTGGCGGAATGCGTGCATAGTGCCATTGTACAAAGGCAAAGGGGATAAGAGTGAGTGCTCAAATTACAGAGGTATAAGTTTGTTGAGTATTCCTGGCAAATTATATGGGAGGGTATTGATTGAGAGGGTGAAGGCATGTACAGAGCATCCGATTGGGGAAGAGCAGTGTGGTTTCAGAAGTGGTAGAGGATGTGTGGATCAGGTGTTTGCTTTGAAGAATGTATGTGAGAAATACTTAGAAAAGCAAATGGATTTGTATGTAGCATTTATGGATCTGGAGAAGGCATATGATAGAGTTGATAGAGATGCTCTGTAGAAGGTATTAAGAATATATGGTGTGGGAGGCAAGTTGTTAGAAGCAGTGAAAAGTTTTTATCGAGGATGTAAGGCATGTGTACGTGTAGGAAGAGAGGAAAGTGATTGGTTCTCAGTGAATGTAGGTTTGCGGCAGGGGTGTGTGATGTCTTCATGGTTGTTTAATTTGTTTATGGATGGGGTTGTTAGGGAGGTGAATGCAAGAGTTTTGGAAAGAGGGGCAAGTATGAAGTCTGTTGGGGATGAGAGAGCTTGGGAAGTGAGTCAGTTGTTGTTCGCTGATGATACAGCGCTGGTGGCTGATTCATGTGAGAAACTGCAGAAGCTGGTGACTGAGTTTGGTAAAGTGTGTGAAAGAAGAAAGTTAAGAGTAAATGTGAATAAGAGCAAGGTTATTAGGTACAGTAGGGTTGAGGGTCAATTCAACTGGGAGGTGAGTTTGAATGGAGAAAAACTGGAGGAAGTGAAGTGTTTTAGATATCTGGGAGTGGATCTGGCAGCGGATGGAACCATGGAAGCGGAAGTGGATCATATGTTGGGGGAGGGGGCGAAAATTCTGGGAGCCTTGAAGAATGTGTGGAAGTCGAGAACATTATCTCGGAAAGCAAAAATGGGTATGTTTGAAGGAATAGTGGTTCCAACAATGTTGTATGGTTGCGAGGCGTGGGCTATGGATAGAGTTGTGCGGAGGAGGATGGATGTGCTGGAAATGAGATGTTTGAGGACAATGTGTGGTGTGAGGTGGTTTGATCGAGTGAGTAACGTAAGGGTAAGAGAGATGTGTGGAAATAAAAAGAGCGTGGTTGAGAGAGCAGAAGAGGGTGTTTTGAAGTGGTTTGGGCACATGGAGAGGATGAGTGAGGAAAGATTGACCAAGAGGATATATGTGTCGGAGGTGGAGGGAACAAGGAGAAGAGGGAGACCAAATTGGAGGTGGAAAGATGGAGTGAAAAAGATTTTGTGTGATCGGGGCCTGAACATGCAGGAGGGTGAAAGGAGGGCAAGGAACAGAGTGAATTGGAGCGATGTGGTATACCGGGGTTGACGTGCTGTCAGTGGATTGAAGGCAAGGCATGTGAAGCGTCTGGGGTAAACCATGGAAAGCTGTGTAGGTATGTATATTTGCGTGTGTGGACGTATGTATGTACATGTGTATGGGGGGGGGGTTGGGCCATTTCTTTCGTCTGTTTCCTTGCACTACCTCGCAAACGCGGGAGACAGCGACAAAGTATAATAAATAAAATAAATATATATATCCATTGTTCTCACCTTTTTCCATTCTGTACTCAGTCTCTCCTGGTACTTCCTCACACAAGTCTCCTTCCCAAGCTCACTTACTCTCACCACCCTCTTCACCCCAACATTCACTCTTCTTTTCTGAAAACCCATACAAATCTTCACCTTAGCCTCCACAAGATAATGATCAGACATCCCTCCAGTTGCACCTCTCAGCACATTAACATTCAAAAGTCTCTCTTTCGCGCGCCTGTCAATTAACACGTAATCCAATAACACTCTCTGGCCATCTTTCCTACTTACATACGTATACTTATGTATATCTCGCTTTTTAAACCAGGCATTCCCAATCACCAGTCCTTTTTCTGCACTTAAATCTACAAGCTCCTCACCATTCCATTTACATCACTGAACACCCCATGTATACCAATTATTCCCTCAAATGCCACATTACTCACCTTTGCATTCAAATCACCCATCACTACAAAACCACTAACACACTCATTCAGCTGCTCCCAAAACACTTGCCTCTCATGATCTTTCTTCTCATGCCCAGGTGCATATGCACCAATAATCACCCATCTCTCTTCATCAACTTTCAGTTTTACCCATATTAATCGAGAATTTACTTTCTTACATTCTATCACATACTCCCACAACTACTGTTTCAGGAGTACTGCTACTCCTTCCCTAGCTCTTGTACTCTCACTAACCCCTGACTTTACTCCCAAGACATTCCCAAACCACTCTTCCCCTTTACCCTTGAGCTTCGTTTCACTCAGAGACAAAACATCCAGGTTCCTTTCCTCAAACATTGTGGTTTCAGAAGTGGTAGAGGATGTGTGGATCAGGGGTTTACTTTGAAGAATGTATGTGAGAAATACTTAGAAAAGCAAATGGATTTGTATGTAGCATTTACGGATCTGGAGAAGGCATATGATAGAGTTGATAGAGATGCTCTGTGGAAGGTATTAAGAATATATGGTGTGGGAGGCAAGTTGTTAGAAGCAGTGAAAAGTTTTTATCAAGGATGTAAGGCATGTGTACGTGTAGGAAGAGAGGAAAGTGATTGGTTCTCAGTGAATGTAGGTTTGCGGCAGGGGTGTGTGATGTCTCCATGGTTGTTTAAATTGTTTATGGATGGGGTTGTTAGGGAGGTGAATGCAAGAGTTTTGGAAAGAGGGGCAAGTATGAAGTCTGTTGGGGATGAGAGAGCTTAGGAAGTGAGTCAGTTGTTGTTCGCTGATGAGACAGCGCTGGTGGCTGGGAGGTAATTGGGAGGTAAGTTTGAATTGAGAAAAACTGGAGGAAGTAAAGTGTTTTAGATATCTGGGAGTGGATCTGGCAGCGGATGAAACCATGGAAGCGGAAGTGGATCATAGGGTGGGGGAGGGGGCGAAAATCCTGGGAGCCTTGAAGAATGTGTGGAAGTCGAGAACATTATCTCGGAAAGCAAAAATGGGTATGTTTGTAGGAATAGTGGTTCCAACAATGTTGTAGGGTTGCGAGGCGTGGGCTATGGATAGAGTTGTGCGCAGGAGGGTGGATGTGCTGGAAATGAGATGTTTGAGGACAATGTTTGGTGTGAGGTGGTTTGATCGAGAAAGTAACGTAAGGGTAAGAGAGATGTGTGGAAATAAAAAGAGCTTGGTTGAGAGAGCAGAAGAGGGTGTTTTGAAATGGTTTGGGCACATGGAGAGAATGAGTGAGGAAAGATTAACCAAGAGGATATATGTGTCGGAGGTGGAGGGAACGAGGAGAAGTGTGAGACCAAATTGGAGGTGGAAAGATGGAGTGAAAAAGATTTTGAGTGATCGGGGCCTGAACATGCAGGAGGGTGAAAGGAGGGCAAGGAATAGAGTGAACTGGATCGATGTGGTATACCGGGGTTGACGTGCTGTCAGTGGATTGAATCAGGGCATGTGAAGCGTCTGGGGTAACCATGGAAAGCTGTGTGTACACGTGTATGTATATACATGTGTATGGGGGTGGGTTGGGCCATTTCTTTCGTCTGTTTCCTTGCGCTACCTCGTAAACACGGGAGACAGCGACAAAGCAAAAAAAAAAAAGAGAAAAATTATATAGATATATATTTTTTTTTTTTTTTTTATACTTTGTACTTAGATATATATATTATTATTTATTATTATACTCCCATATAATTTACCAGGAATACTCAACAAACTTATACCTCTGTAATTTGAGCACTCACTCTTATCCCCTTTGCCTTTGTACAATGGCACTATGCACGCATTCCGCCAATCCTCAGGCACCTCACCATGAGTCATACATACATTAAATAACCTTACCAACCAGTCAACAATACAGTCACCCCCTTTTTTAATAAATTCCACTGCAATACCATCCAAACCTGATGCCTTGCCGGCTTTCATCTTCCGCAAAGCTTTCACTACCTCTTCTCTGTTTAACAAATCATTTTCCCTAACCCTCTCACTTTGCACACCACCTCGACCAAAACACCCTATATCTGCCACTCTATCATCAAACACATTCAACAAACCTTCAAAATACTCACTCCATCTCCTTCTCACATCACCACTACTTGTTATCACCTCCCCATTTGCACCCTTCACTGAAGTTCCCATTTGCTCCCTTGTCTTACGCACTTTATTTACCTCCTTCCAGAACATCTTTTTATTCTCCCTAAAATTTAATGATACTCTCTCACCCCAACTCTCATTTGCCCTTTTTTTCACCTCTTGCACCTTTCTCTTGACCTCCTGTCTCTTTCTTTTATACATCTCCCGCTCAATTGCATTTTTTCCCTGCAAAAATCGTCCAAATGCCTCTCTCTTCTCTTTCACTAATACTCTTACTTCTTCATCCCACCACTCACTACCCTTTGTAATCAACCCACCTCCCACTCTTCTCATGCCACAAGCATCTTTTGCGTAATCCATCACTGATTCCCTAAATACATCCCATTCCTCCCCCACTCCCCTTACTTCCATTGCTCTCACCTTTTTCCATTCTGTACTCAGTCTCTCCTGGTACTTCCTCACACAAGTCTCCTTCCCAAGCTCACTTACTCTCACCACCCTCTTCACCCCAACATTCACTCTTCTTTTCCGAAAACCCATACAAATCTTCACCTTAGCCTCCACAAGATAATGATCAGACATCCCTCCAGTTGCACCTCTCAGCACATTAACATCCAAAAGTCTCTCTTTCGCACGCCTGTCAATTAACACGTAATCCAATAATGCTCTCTGGCCATCTCTCCTACTTACATAAGTATACTTATGTATATCGCGCTTTTTAAACCAGGTATTCCCAATCATCAGTCCCTTTTCAGCACATAAATCTACAAGCTCTTCACCATTTCCATTTACAACACTGAACACCCCATGTATACCAATTATTCCCTCAACTGCCACATTACTCACCTTTGCATTCAAATCACCCATCACTATAACCCGGTCTCGTGCATCAAAACCACTAACACACTCATTCAGCTGCTCCCAAAACACTTTTAGTCGCCTTCTACGACACGCAGGGAATACGTGGGAAGTATTCTTAATCCCCTATCCCCAGGGATAATATATATATATATATATATATATATATATATATATATATATATATATATATATATATATATATATATATATATATTTTTTTTTATACTTTGTCGCTGTCTCCCGCGTTTGCGAGGTAGCGCAAGGAAACAGACGAAAGAAATGGCCCAACCCCCCCATACACATGCATATACATACGTCCACACACGCAAATATACATACCTACACAGCTTTCCATGGTTTACCCCAGACGCTTCACATGCCTTCATTCAATCCACTGACAGCACGTCAACCCCGGTATACCACATCGCTCCAATTCACTCTATTTCTTGCCCTCCTTTCACCCTCCTGCATGTTCAGGCCCCGATCACACAAAATCTTTTTCACTCCATCTTTCCATCTCCAATTTGGTCTCCCTCTTCTCCTCGTTCCCTCCACCTCCGACACATATATCCTCTTGGTCAATCTTTCCTCACTCATTCTCTCCATGTGCCCAAACCACTTCAAAACACCCTCTTCTGCTCTCTCAACCACGCTCTTTTTATTTCCACACATCTCTCTTACCCCCACGTTACTTACTCGATCAAACCACCTCACACCACACATTGTCCTCAAACATCTCATTTCCAGCACATCCATCCTCCTGCACACAACTCTATCCATAGCCCACGCCTCGCAACCATACAACATTGTTGGAACCACTATTCCTTCAAACATACCCATTTTTGCTTTCCGAGATAATGTTCTCGACTTCCACACATTCTTCAAGGCCCCCAGAATTTTCGCCCCCTCCCCCACCCTATGATCCACTTCCGCTTCCATGGTTCCATCCGCTGCCAGATCCACTCCCAGATATCTAAAACACTTCACTTCCTCCAGTTTTTCTCCATTCAAACTCACCTCCCAATTGACTTGACCCTCAACCCTACTGTACCTAATAACCTTGCTCTTATTCACATTTACTCTTAACTTTCTTCTTCCACACACTTTACCAAACTCAGTCACCAGCTTCTGCAGTTTCTCACATGAATCAGCCACCAGCGCTGTATCATCAGCGAACAACAACTGACTCACTTCCCAAGCTCTCTCATCCCCAACAGACTTCATACTTGCCCCTCTTTCCAAAACTCTTGCATGAGAAGAGTGGGAGGTGGGTTGATTAGAAAGGGTAGTGAGTGGTGGGATGAAGAAGTAAGAGTATTAGTGAAAGAGAAGAGAGAGGCATTTGGACGATTTTTGCAGGCAAAAAATGCAATTGAGTGGGAGATGTATAAAAGAAAGAGACAGGAGGTCAAGAGAAAGGTGCAAGAGGTGAAAAAAAGGGCAAATGAGAGCTGGGGTGAGAGAGTATCATTAAATTTTAGGGAGAATAAAAAGATGTTCTGGAAGGAGGTAAATAAAGTGCGTAAGACAAGGGAGCAAATGGGAACTTCAGTGAAGGGCGCAAATGGGGAGGTGATAACAAGTAGTGGTGATGTGAGAAGGAGATGGAGTGAGTATTTTGAAGGTTTGTTGAATGTGTTTGATGATAGAGTGGCAGATATAGGATGTTTTGGTCGAGGTGGTGTGCAAAGTGAGAGGGTTGGGGAAAATGATTTGGTAAACAGAGAAGAGGTAGTGAAAGCTTTGCATAAGATGAAAGCCGGCAAGGCAGCAGGTTTGGATGGTATTGCAGTGGAATTTATTAAAAAAGGGGGTGACTGTATTGTTGACTGGTTGGTAAGGTTATTTAATGTATGTATGACTCATGGTGAGGTGCCTGAGGATTGGCGGAATGCGTGCATAGTGCCATTGTACAAAGGCAAAGGGGATAAGAGTGAGTGCTCAAATTACAGAGGTATAAGTTTGTTGAGTATTCCTGGTAAATTATATGGGAGGGTATTGATTGAGAGGGTGAAGGCATGTACAGAGCATCAGATTGGGGAAGAGCAGTGTGGTTTCAGAAGTGGTAGAGGATGTGTGGATCAGGTGTTTGCTTTGAAGAATGTATGTGAGAAATACTTAGAAAAGGAAATGGATTTGTATGTAGCATTTATGGATCTGAAGAAGGCATATGATAGAGTTGATAGAGATGCTCTGTGGAAGGTATTAAGAATATATGGTGTGGGAGGAAAGTTGTTAGAAGCAGTGAAAAGTTTTTATCGAGGATGTAAGTCATGTGTACGTGTAGGAAGAGAGGAGAGTGACTGGTTCTCGGTGAATGTAGGTTTGCGGCAGGGGTGTGTGATGTCTCCATGGTTGTTTAATTTGTTTATGGATGGGGTTGTTAGGGAGGTAAATGCAAGAGTTTTGGAAAGAGGTGCAAGTATGAAGTCTGTTGGAGATGAGAGAGTTTGGGAAGTGAGTCAGTTGTTGTTCGCTGATGATACAGCGCTGGTGGCTGATTCATGTGAGAAACTGCAGAAGCTGGTGACTGAGTTTGATAAAGTGTGTGGAAGAAGAAATTTAAGAGTAAATGTGAATAAGAGCAAGGTTATTAGGTACAGTAGGGTTGAGGGTCAAGTCAATTGGGAGGTGAGTTTGAATGGAGAAAAACTGGAGGAAGTGAAGTGTTTTAGATATCTGGGAGTGGATCTGGCATCGGATGGAACCATGGAAGCGGAAGTGGATCATAGGGTGGGGGAGGGGGCGAAAATTCTGGGAGCTTTGAAGAATGTGTGGAAGTCGAGAACATTATCTCGGAAAGCAAAAATGGGTATGTTTGAAGGAATAGTGGTTCCAACAATGTTGTATGGTTGCGAGGCGTGGGCTATGGATAGAGTTGTGCGCAGGAGGATGGATGTGCTGGAAATGAGATGTTTGAGGACAATGTGTGGTGTGAGGTGGTTTGATCGAGTGAGTAACGTAAGGGTAAGAGAGATGTGTGGAAATAAAAAGAGCGTGGTTGAGAGAGCAGAAGAGGGTGTTTTGAAGTGGCTTGGGCACATGGAGAGAATGAGTGAGGAAAGATTGACCAAGAGGATATATGTGTCGGAGGTGGAGGGAACGAGGAGAAGAGGGAGACCAAATTGGAGGTGGAAAGATGGAGTGAAAAAGATTTTGTGTGGTCGGGGCCTGAACATGCAGGAGGGTGAAAGGAGGGCAAGGAATAGAGTGAATTGGAGCGATGTGGTATACCGGGGTTGACGTGCTGTCAGTGGATTGAATGAAGGCATGTGAAGCGTCTGGGGTAAACCATGGAAAGCTGTGTAGGTATGTATATTTGCGTGTGTGGACGTATGTATATACATGTGTATGGGGGTGGGTTGGGCCATTTCTTTCATCTGTTTCCTAGCGCTACCTCGCAAACGCGGGAGACAGCGACAAAAAAAAAAAAAAAAAAATTTCAACGTATAGATATATATACATACACAGACATATACATATATTCACATGTACATAATTCATACTTGATGCCTTTGTTCATTCCCGTCATGCCCCCAGCCAGACATGAAATGACACCCCCTTCCTCCCACACATGCGCGAGGTAGCGCTAGGAAAAGACAACAAAGGCCACATTTGTTCACACTCAGTCTCTACCTGTCATGTATAATGTACCGAAACCACAGCTTCCTTTCCACATCCAGGCCCCGATAAAACTTTCCATGGTTTACCCAATATGCTTTACATGCCCTGGTTCAATCCACTGACAGCACGTCGACAATGGTATACTATATCATTCCAATTCACTCTATTCCTTGCATGCCTTTCACCCTCCTGCATGTTCAGGCCCCAATCGCTCAAAATCTTTTTCACTCCATCCTTCCACCTCCAATTTGGTCTCCCACTTCTCCTTGTTGCCTTCACCTCTGACACGTATATCCTCTCTGTCAATCTTTCCTCACTCATTCCCTCCATGTGACCATATATGTGTCTCCCACGTTTGCGAGGCAGCGCAAGGAAACAGACGAAAGAAATGGCCCAACTCACCCCTATACACATGTATATACATACATCCACACACGCAAATATACATACCTACACAGCTTTCCATGGGTTTCCCCAGACACTTCACATGGCCTGATTCAATCCACTGACAGCACGTCAACCCGGTATACCACATCGATCCAATTCACTCTATTCCTTGCCCTCCTTTCACCCTCCTGCATGTTCAGGCCCTGATCACACAAAATCTTTTTCACTCCATCTTTCCACCTCCAATTTGGTCTCCCACTTCTCCTCGTTCCCTCCACCTCCGACACATATATCCTCTTGTTCAATCTTTCCTCACTCATTCTCTCCATGTGCCCAAACCATTACAAAACACCCTCTTCTGCTCTCTCAACCACGCTCTTTTTATTTCCACACATCTCTCTTACCCTTACGTTACTTACTCGATCAAACCACCTCACACCACACATTGTCCTCAAACATCTCATTTCCAGCACATCCATCCTCCTGCGCACAACTCTATCCATAGCCCACGCCTTGCAACCATACAACATTGTTGGAACCACTATTCCTTCAAACATACCCATTTTTGCTTTCCGAGATAATGTTCTCGAATTCCACACATTCTTCAACGCTCCAAGGATTTTCGCCCCCTCCCCCACCCATTGATCCACTTCTGCTTCCATGGTTCCATCCGCTGCCAGATCCACTCCCAGATATCTAAAACACTTTACTTCCTCCAGTTTTGCTCCATTCAAACTTACCTCCCAATTGACTTGACCCTCAACCCTACTGTACCTAATAACCTTGCTCTTATTCACATTTACTCTAACTTTCTTCTTTCACACACTTTACCAAACTCAGTTACCAGCTTCTGCGGTTTTTCACATGAATCAGCCACCAGCGCTGTCTCATCAGCGAACAACAACTGACTCACTTCCTAAGCTCTCTCATCCCCAACAGACTTCATACTTGCCCCTCTTTCCAAAACTCTTGCATTCACCTCCCTAACAACCCCATCCATAAACAATTTAAACAACCATGGAGACATCACACACCCCTGCCGCAAACCTACATTCACTGAGAACCAATCACTTTCCTCTCTTCCTACACGTACACATGCCTTACATCCTCGATAAAAACTTTTCACTGCTTCTAACAACTTGCCTCCCACACCATATATTCTTAATACCTTCCACAGAGCATCTCTATCAACTGTATCATATGCCTTCTCCAGATCCATAAATGCTACATACAAATCCATTTGCTTTTCTAAGTATTTCTCACATACATTCTTCAAAGCAAAGACCTGATCCACACATCCTCTACCACTTCTGAAACCACACAGCTCTTCCCCAATCTGATGCTCTGTACATGCCTTCACCCTCTCAATCAATACCCTCACATATAATTTACCAGGAATACTCAACAAACTTATACCTCTGAAATTTGAGCACTCACTCTTATCCCCTTTGCCTTTGTACAATGGCACTATGCACGCATTCCGCCAATCCTCAGGCACCTCACCATGAGTCATACATACATTAAATAACCTTACCAACCAGTCAATAATACAGTCACCCCCTTTTTTAATAAATTCCACTGCAATACCACCCAAACCTGCTGCCTTGCCGGCTTTCATCTTCCGCAAAGCTTTTACTACCTCTTCTCTGTTTACCAAATCATTTTCCCTAACCCTCTCACTTTGCACACCACCTCGACCAAAACACCCTATATCTGCCACTCTATTATCAAACACATTCAACAAACTTTCAAAATACTCACTCCATCTCTTTCTCACATCACCACTACTTGTTATCACCTCCCCATTTGCGCCCTTCACTGAAGTTCCCATTTGCTCCCTTGTCTTACGCACTTTATTTACCTCCTTCCAGAACATCTTTTTATTCTCCCTAAAATCTAATGATACTCTATCACCCCAACTCTCATTTGCCTTCTTTTTCACCTCTTGCACCTTTCTCTTGACCTCCTGTCTCTTTCTTTTATACATCTCCCACTCAATTGCCTTTTTTCCCTGCAAAAATCGTGCAAATGCCTATCTCTTCTCTTTCACTAATAATCTTAGTTCTTCATCCCACCACTCACTACCCTTTCTAATCAACCCACCTCCCACTCTTCTCATGCCACAAGCATCTTTTGCGCAATCCATCACTGATTCCCTAAATACATCCCATTCCTCCCCCACTCCCCTTACTTCCATTGTTCTCACCTTTTTCCATTTTGTACTCAGTCTCTCCTGGTACTTCCTCACACACACACACACACACATATATATATATATTTTTTCCTTTGTCGCTGTCTCCCGCGTTTGCGAGGTAGCGCAAGCAAACAGACGAAAGAAATGGCCCAAACCACCCCCGTACACATGTATATACATAGGTCCACACACGCAAATATACATACCTACACAGATTTCCATGGTTTACCCCAGACGCTTCACATGCCTTGATTCAATCCACTGACAGCACGTCAACCCCGGTATACCACATATCTCCAATTCACTCTATTCCTTGCCCACCTTTCACCCTCCTGCATGTTCAGGCCCCGATCACACAAAATCTTTTGCACTCCATCTTTCCACCTCCAATTTGGTCTCCCACTTCTCCTCGTTCCCTCCACCTCCGACACATATATCCTCTTGGTCAATCTTTCCTCACTCATTCTCTCCATGTGCCCAAACCATTTCAAAACACCCTCTTCTGCTCTCTCAACCACGCTCTTTTTATTTCCACACATCTCTCTTACCCTTATGTTACTTACTCGATCAAACTACCTCACACCACACATTGTCCTCAAACATCTCATTTCCAGCACATCCATCCTCCTGCGCACAACTCTATCCATAGCCCATGCCTCGCAACCATACAACATTGCTGGAACCACTATTCCTTCAAACATACCCATTTTTGCTTTCCGAGATAATGTTCTCGACTTCCACACATTCTTCAAGGCTCCCAGGATTTTCGCCCCCTCCCCCACCCTATGAACCACTTCCACTTCCATGGTTCCATCTGCTGCCAGATCCACTCCCAGATATCTAAAACACTTCACTTCCTCCAGTTTTTCTCCATTCAAACTTATCTCCCAATTGACTTGATCCTCAACCCTACTGTACCTAATAACCTTGCTCTTATTCACATTTACTCTTAACTTTCTTCTTTCACACACTTTACCAAACTCAGTCACCAGCTTCTGCAGTTTCTCACATGAATCAGCCACCAGCGCTGTATCATCAGCGAACAACAACTGACTCACTTCCCAAGCTCTCTCATCCCCAACAGACTTCATACTTGCCCCTCTTTCCAAAACTCTTGCATTCACCTCCCTAACAACCCCATTCATAAACAAATTAAACAACCATGGAGGCATCATACACCCCTGCCGCAAACCTACATTCACTGAGAACCAATCACTTTCCTCTCTTCCTACACGTACACATGCCTTACATCCTCGATAAAAACTTTTCACTGCTTCTGACAACTTGCCTCCCACACCATATATTCTTAATACCTTCCACAGAGCATCTCTATCAACTCTATCATATGCCTTCTTCAGATCCATAATGCTACATACAAATCCATTTGCTCTTCTAAGTATTTCTCACATACATTCTTCAAAGCAAACACCTGATCCACACATCCTCTACCACTTCTGAAACCATACTGCTCTTCCCCAATCTGATGCTCTGTACATGCCTTCACCCTCTCAATCAATACCCTCCCATATAATTTACCAGGAATACTCAACAAACTTATACCTCTGTAATCTGAGCACTCACTCTTATCCCCTTTGCCTTTGTACAATGGCACTATGCACGCATTCCGCCAATCCTCAGGCGCCTCACAATGAGTCATACATACATTAAATAACCTTACCAACCAGTCAATAATACAGTCACCCCCTTTTTTAATAAATTCCACTGCAATACCAACCAAACCTGCTGCCTTGCCGGCTTTCATCTTCCGCAAAGCTTTTACAACCTCTTCTCTGTTTACCAAATCATTTTCCCTAACCCTCTCACTTTGCACACCGCCTCGACCAAAACACCCTATATCTGCCACTCTATTATCAAACACATTCAACAAACCTTCAAAATACTCACTCCATCTCCTTCTTAAGTTAAGAGTAAATGTGAATAAGAGCAAGGTTATTAGGTACAGTAGATTTGAGGGTCAAGTCAATTGGGAGGTAAGTTTGAATGGAGAAAAACTGGAGGAAGTAAAGTGTTTTAGATACCTGGGAGTGGATCTGGCAGCGGATGGAACCATGGAAGCAGAAGTGGATCATAGGGTGGGGGAGGGGGCAAAAATTCTGGGAGTTGAGAACATTATCTCGGAAAGCAAAAATGGGTATGTTTGAAGGAATTGTGGTTCCAACAATGTTGTATGGTTGCGAGGCATGGGCTATGGATAGAGTTGTGCGCAGGAGGATGGATGTGCTGCAAATGAGATATTTGAGGACAATGTGTGGAGGGATCGTGGAGAAGTGGGAGACCAAATTGGAGGTGGAAAGATGGAGTGAAAAAGATTTTGTGTGATCGGGGCCTGAACATGCAGGAGGGTGAAAGGAGGGCAAGGAATAGAGTGAATTGGATCGATGTGGTATACCGGGGTTGACGTGCTGTCAGTGGATTGAATCAGGGCATGTGAAGCGTCTGGGGTGAACCAAGGAAAGTTGTGTAGGTATATATATTTGCGTGTGTGGACGTGTACGTATATACATGTGTATGGGGGTGGGTTGGGCCATTTCTTTCGTCTGTTTCCTTGCGCTACCTCGCAAACGCGGGAGACAGCGACAAAGCAAAAAAAAATATAATATATATATATATATATATATATATATATATATATATATATATATATATATATATATACCTCGCAAACGCGGGAGACAGCGACAAAGTATAAAAAAAAAAAAAAAAATATAAAAAGATGTTCTGGAAGGAGGTAAATAAAGTGCGCAAGACAAGGGAGCAAATGGGAACTTCAGTGAAGGGCGCAAATGGGGAGGTGATAACAAGTAGTGGTGATGTGAGAAGTAGATGGAGTGAGTATTTTGAAGGTTTGTTGAATGTGTTTGATGATAGAGTGGCAGATATAGGGTGTTTTGGTCGAGGTGGTGTGCAAAGTGAGAGGGTTAGGGAAAATTATTTGGTAAACAGAGAAGAGGTAGTAAAAGCTTTGCGGAAGATGAAAGCCAGCAAGGCAGCAGGTTTGGATGGTATTGCAGTGGAATTTATTAAAAAGGGGGTGACTGTATTGTTGACTGGTTGGTGAGGTTATTTAATGTATGTAAGACTCATGGTGAGGTGCCTGAGGATTGGCGGAATGCGTGCATAGTGCCATTGTACAAAGGCAAAGGGGATAAGAGTGAGTGCTCAAATTACAGAGGTATAAGTTTGTTTAGTATTCCTGGTAAATTGTATGGGAGGGTATTGATTGAGAGGGTGAAGGCATGTACAGAGCATCAGATTGGGGAAGAGCAGTATGGTTTCAGAAGTGGTAGAGGATGTGTGGATCAGGTGTTTGCTTTGAAGAATGTATGTGAGAAATACTTAGAAAAGGAAATGGATTTGTATGTAGCATTTATGGATCTGGAGAAGGCATATGATAGAGTTGATAGAGACGCTCTGTGGAAGGTATTAAGAATATATGTTGTGGGAGGCAAGTTGTTAGAAGCATTGAAAAGTTTTATCGAGGATGTAAGGCATGTGTACGTGTAGGAAGAGAGGAAAGTGATTGGTTCTCAGTGAATGTAGGTTTGCGGCAGGGGTGTGTGATGTCTCCATGGATGTTTAATTTGTTTATGGATGGGGTTGTTAGGGAGGTGAATGCAAGAGTTTTGGAAAGAGGGGCAAGTATGAAGTTTGTTGGGGATGAGAGAGCTTGGGAAGTGAACCAGTTGTTGTTTGCCGATGATACAGCGCTGGTGGCTGATTCATGTGAGAAACTGCAGAAGCTGGTGACTGAGTTTGGTAAAGTGTGTGGAAGAAGAAAGTTAAGAGTAAATGTGAATAAGAGCAAGGTTATTAGGTACAGTAAGGTTGAGGGTCAAGTCTATTGGGAGATGAGTTTGAATGGAGAAAAACTGGAGGAAGTGAAGTGTTTTAGATATCTGGGAGTGGATCTGGCAGCGGATGGAACCATGGAAGCGGAAGTGGATCATAGGGTGGGTGAGGGGGCGAAAATTCTGGGAGCCTTGAAGAATGTGTGGAAGTTGAGAACATTATCTCGGAAAGCAAAAATGGGTATGTTTGAAGGAATAGTGGTTACAACAATGTTGTATGGTTGCGAGGCGTGGGCTATGGATAGAGTTGTGCGCAGGAGGATGGATGTGCTGGAAATGAGATGTTTGAGGACAATGTGTGGTGTGAGGTGGTTTGATCGAGTAAGTAACGTAAGGGTAAGAGAGATGTGTGGAAATAAAAAGAGCGTGGCTGAAAGAGCAGAAGAGGGTGTTTTGAAATGGTTTGGGCACATGGAGAGAATGAGTGAGGAAAGATTGACCAAGAGGATATATGTGTCGGAGGTGGAGGGAACGAGAAGAAGAGGGAGACCAAATTGGAGGTGGAAGGATGGAGTGAAAAAGATTTTGTGTGATCGGGGCCTGAACATGCAGGAGGGTGAAAGGAGGGCAAGGAATAGAGTGAATTGGAGCGATGTGGTATACCGGGGTTGACGTGCTGTCAGTGGATTGAATGAAGGCATGTGAAGCGTCTGGGGTAAACCATGGAAAGCTGTGTAGGTATGTATATTTGCGTGTGTGGACGTATGTATATACCTGTGTATGGGGGTGGGTTGGGCCATTTCTTTTGTCTGTTTCCTTGCGCTACCTCGCAAACGCGGTAGACAGCGACAAAAAAAAAAAAAAAAATATATATATATATATATATATATATATATATATATATATATAGTGGTGATGTGAGGAGGAGATGGAGTGAGTATTTTGAAGGTTTGCTGAATGTGTTTGATGATAGAGTGGCAGATATAGGGTGTTTTGGTCGAGGTGGTGTGCAAAGTGAGAGGGTTGAACTGGAGGGTGATTTGGTAAACAGAAAAGAGGTAGTAAAAGCTTTGCAGAAGATGAAACCCGGCAAGGCACCGGGTTTGGATGATATTGCAGTGGAATTTATTAAAAAAGGGGGTGACTGTATTGTTGACTGGTTGGTAAGGTTATCTAATGTATGTATGACTCATGGTGAGGTGTCTGAGGATTGGCGGAATGCTTGCATAGTGCCATTGTACAAAGGCAAAGGGGATAAGAGTGAGTGCTCAAATTACAGAGGTATAAGTTTGTTGAGTATTCCTGGTAAATTATATGGGAGGGTATTGATTGAGAGGGTGATGGCATGTACAGAGCATCAGATTGGAGAAGAGCAGTGTGGTTTCAGAAGTGGTAGAGGATGTGTGGATCAGGTGTTTGCTTTGAAGAATGTATGTGAGAAATACTTAGGAAAGGAAATGGACTTGTATGTAGCATTTATGGATCTGGAGAAGGTATATAGAGTTGATAGAGATGCTCTGTGGAAGGTATTAAGAATATATGGTGTGGGAGGCAAGTTGTTAGCAGTGAAAAGTTTTTATCAAGGATGTAAGGCATGTGTACGTGTAGGAAGAGAGGAAAGTGAATGGTTCTCAGTGAATGTAGTTTTGTGACAGGGGTGTGTGATGTCTCCATGGTTGTTTAATTTGTTTATGGATGGGGTTGTTAGGGGGGTGAATGCAAGAGTTTTGGAAAGAGGGGCAAGTATGCAGCCTGTTGTGGATGAGAGAGCTTGGGAAGTGAGTCAGTTGTTGTTCGCTGATGATACAGCACTGGTGGCTGATTCATGCGAGAAACTGCAGATGATGGTGACTGAGTTTGGTAAAGTGAATAAGAGCAAGGTTATTAGGTACAGTCGGGTTGAGGGTCAAGTCAATTGGGAGGTAAGTTTGGATGGAGAAAAACTGGAGGAAGTGAAGTGTTTTAGATATCTGGGAGTGGATTTGGCAGCGGATGGAACGATGGAAGCAGAAGTGAATCATAGGGTGGGGGAGGGGGCAAAAATTCTGGGAGCCTTGAAGAATGTGTGAAAGTCGAGAACATTATCTTGGAAAGCAAGAATGGGTATGTATGAAGGAATAGTGGTTCCAACAATGTTGTATGGTTGCGAGGCGTGGGCTATGGATAGAGTCGTGTGCAGGAGGGTGGATGTGCTGGAAATGAGAAGTTTTTAGGACAATATGTGGTGAGAGGTGGTTTGATTTAGTAATTAATAATAGGGTAAGAGAGGTGTGTGGTAATAAAAAGAGTGTGGTTGAGAGAGCAGAAGAGGCTGTTTTGATATGGTTTGGTCACATGGAGAGAATGGGCGAGGAAAGACTGACTGTCGGAGGTGGAGGGAACGAGGAGAAGTGGGAGACCATATTGGAGGTGGAAAGATGGAGTGAAAAAGATTTTGAGTGATCGGAGCCTGAATATGCTGGAGGGTGAAAGGCGTGCAAGGAATAGAGTAAATTGGAATGATGTGGTATACCGGGGTCGATGTACTGTCAATGGATTGAACCAGGGCATGTGAAGCGTCTGGGGTAAACCATGGAAAGTTCTGTGGGCCCTGGATGTGGAAAGGGAGCTGTGGTTTCGGTGCATTATTACATGACAGCTAGAGACTGAGTGTGATCGAATGGGGCCTTCGTTGCGTTTTCCTAGCGCTACCTCGCACACATGAGGAGGGAGGGGGTTGTTATTCCATGTGTGGCGAGGTGACGATTGGAATGAATAAAGGCAGATAGTATGAATTATGTACATGTGTATATATGCACATGTCTGTGTGTGTATATATATGTATACATTGAGATGTATAGGTATGTATATTTGCGTGTGTGGAAGTGTATGTTTATACATGTGTATGTGGGTGGGTTGGGCCATTCTTTGGTCTGTATCCTTGTGCTGACTCACTAACGCGGGAGACAGCGACAAAGCAAAATAAATAAAATAAATATATCATGAAAAGGATTGGGCCTGGGACTGACCTTGTGGCACATCACTCATTACATCTAGCCAATCTGAGGCTTTGCTGTTTAATATTACATGCTGCTTTCTTCCTGTAAACCAGTCTCTGATCCACATACAGAGTTCTTCACCGATTCCATGTACTTTGAGTTTATGTAAAAGTTTCTTGTGAGGCATTTCATCAAAAGTCTTTTGGAAATCTAAATTTACTACTTCAGGTGGAACTTTTTCGTTCCAATTCTGATAAATAATGTTGAAAAATTCCAGCAAATTTGTTAGGCAGGATCTTCTATTGCAGAAACCATGTTGGTTGTCCAATATAATTTAGTGTTCTTCAAGAAACATGACAATTTTATCTCATTATTTTCTCCATCGTTTTACCTAACACTGATGTAAGGCTAATTGGGTGGTAGCTGAAGGCACACTTTTTGTCTCCTTTTTAATATATAGGAGTAACATTTGCTAGTTTCCAGTCAGTTGGCACCTGACCATCCATTAAGAGATTTGATGAATATTTTTTCATGAGGTATATCAGCTGTGTCCTAACTTCTTTTAAAAATCTTGGAGCTAAGTTACTAGGGCCATTGGTTCTGTTAGTAAATAACTGGTCTAGGTATTTACATACTTCAGAACTCTTTAATTCTCTGACCTTCAACTGTTCATCAGATCCTTGAAACATTTTCTTTGGTTTTGGTATTCGGGATTCCTTCAATTGTGAATATAGAGTTAAAGGAATAATTCAGCAAGGTAGCCATTTCCTTGTTTTCAGTAGTTAGTGTGTTATGTTTGTTTTGTAATAGTCCAATTCCTTCTTTCATTGTCTTCCTTTGTCATAATTATACATTTGAAGAATTCCTCAGGATTATTCTTAACTTTCAAGGAAATTCTTTTTTCTTCCTCACATTTATTCTCACTTACGAACTTCTTACACTCTCTTTGGATTCTGATTAATTCCTGGTGATTTTCATCAGTTCCCATTGATTTTGATTTTTTATATGTTTTCCTCTTCTGGCAAATTAGTTCTTCTGTTCTCTTATTCACCTACGATGGTTTTGAAATATTGCAAGTTCTCTTCATAATTCATGGTAGAGGATGTGTGGATCAGGTGTTTGCTTTGAAGAATGTATGTGAGAAATACTTAGAAAAGCAAATGGATTTGTATGTAGCATTTATGGATCTGGAGAAGGCATATGATAGAGTTGATAGAGATGCTCTGTGGAAGGTATTAAGAATATATGGTGTGGGAGGAAAGTTGTTAGAAGCAGTGAAAAGTTTTTATCGAGGATGTAAGGCATGTGTACGTGTAGGAAGAGAGGAAAGTGATTGGTTCTCGGTGAATGTAGGTTTGCGGCAGGGGTGTGTGATGTCTCCATGGTTGTTTAATTTGTTTATGGATGGGGTTGTTAGGGAGGTAAATGCAAGAGTTTTGGAAAGAGGGGCAAGTATGAAGTCTGTTGGGGATGAGAGAGCTTGGGAAGTGAGTCAGTTGTTGTTCACTGATGATACAGCGCTGGTGGCTGATTCATGTGAGAAACTGCAGAAGCTGGTGACTGAGTTTGGTAAAGTGTGTGGAAGAAGAAAGTTAAGAGTAAATGTGAATAAGAGCAAGGTTATTAGGTACAGTAGGGTTGAGGGTCAAGTCAATTGGGAGGTGAGTTTGAATGGAGAAAAACTGGAGGAAGTGAAGTGTTTTAGATATCTGGGAGTGGATCTGGCAGCGGATGGAACCATGGAAGCGGAAGTGGATCATAGGGTGGGTGAGGGGGCGAAAATTCTGGGGGCCTTGAAGAATGTGTGGAAGTCGAGAACATTATCTCTGAAAGCAAAAATGGGTATGTTTGAGGGAATAGTGGTTCCAACAATGTTGTATGGTTGCGAGGCGTGGGCTATGGATAGAGTTGTGCGCAGGAGGATGGATGTGCTGGAAATGAGATGTTTGAGGACAATGTGTGGTGTGAGGTGGTTTGATCGAGTGAGTAACGTAAGGGTAAGAGAGATGTGTGGAAATAAAAAGAGCGTGGTTGAGAGAGCAGAAGAGAGTCGGAGGTGGAGGGAACGAGGAGAAGAGGGAGACCAAATTGGAGGTGGAAAGATGGAGTGAAAAAGATTTTGTGTGATCGGGGCCTGAACATGCAGGAGGGTGAAAGGAGGGCAAGGAATAGAGTGAATTTGAGCGATGTGGTATACCGGGGTTGACGTGCTGTCAGTGGATTGAATCAAGGCATGTGAAGCGTCTGGGGTAAACCATGGAAAGCTGTGTAGGTATGTATATTTGCGTGTGTGGACGTATGTATATACATGTGTGTGGGGGGGGTTGGGCCATTTCTTTCGTCTGTTTCCTTGCGCTACCTCGCAAACGCGGGAGACAGCGACAAAGTATAATAAAAATAAAAAAAAATAATGTTTATTTTCAATCTTGAGTAGTGTGTTTTTAGAATCATTCCACATTTCCTCTACTGTGTGAATATTAAGAAGTTTTGTCCAATTAGTACTGCAAATTCTGCATCTAATGTTTTTAAAACTTGCTCACCTGTAATCTGGGGTCAAGAGTTTGTTGTCATTTAATTCATAATCTAAATCTATCTCTAATCTAATCAAACTGTAATTGCTGATTGACAAACTCTTACCTATTTCACAAGAGTTTAAGTTTGTGTCACTGGTGACAAGATCAAGAATGTATTACCTCTAGTTGGTTTTTTAATCACCTGTTCTAGAAAAGTGTCTTCAATCAGTTCCGTTGGTCTTGTTTCCTCTCCATCACCTGTTAACATGTTCCAGTTTATGTTTGGACTGTTGAAGTCTCCGACTATCAAAACCTCCTTACTGTTTACTATAGTTTTTATTCATTGAATAACATGTTACTGTCATCATCTTTTTGCTTAGGAGCTCTGTAAATGATGCCGAGATGTGGTTTACTTTTAAAATTGTCAGTAATGTCAATATATAGAGACATACATATGTGTCTACTTTGCTTATCCTAATAGCACTTAGACTGTTATCAACGAAGCTCAAAACTCCACCGCATACCCTGTATAAGAAATCTTTTGTAAATAGTTTGTATTCAGGTACTGCTAACTCGGCACTTAAGTGTATATTCTCAAAGTTTACCAACATTTCTAAGGCTGCAATAATGTTCGGTTTTTCAGTAACTGTGTACACTATAAGTTCATTGTGTTTCATAAGGATGCTCTAGGCATTTGTGTATATTAAACTTATTTTCCTTAGAGTTGATTTCTGGACTGAATTTCCTTTCTTTTTTACTGTCCATATGCATATTTGTATTATCACAGTGAAAGTCTGCATGTGCAGCAACGGGAGAGAGATGGTTCTCCATCTGTCTTGAGTTTGCTGTCTTACTATGACCCTACCTGCGCTGTTGGAATTGAGGTGAAATAAACAAAACACAAAAGCAAGGTGATAGAAAGTCGAGAGATTTTGAGCCTGATGGCATCAAAGTTAGGAGACTCAAGATCCATGAACTGAGCTATAGTTAGTTTGTTAAACAGTAGGCAGAAACTCCATCCTCAGAGTAGAAACAATGATAGAAATTAAAGTTGGAAATGTGATATAGGAAGGTAGAAACAGCCTTGGATAGCTGAATTTTGAGAAAACTAAAAGAACAAGGGATGAGGTAATCAGATGGTGTTCAACAGAAGGAAAGTTGGAATTAAGACTGTAAATGTTGCAAAAATGGACAGAAAAAAAGAGCCAGGTCCAGGAGCTGCAGCAATCAAAAAGGGGTGGCTCTCAGCTGACTAACAGCAGTCAAGTAAGCCCTGAGATCTTCCAAACCTCTCTCAACCAAAGATGTCACTCTCAGATCTGTGCCAGAGAATTACATAATTGTTCTGTAATAAATGTTTAGGTTTTGAAAGGGAAAGAAAAAATATAAAGAAATATACGTGTGTGAGTTATATGATGTCAAGTGCTGTGCATGCACGAGAAAAAGAGAGCATGGGTTGCCAGCAACTTACTTGTGTTAAGGCAGAGGAAAAAAGACAACGATCTAAGCCTAAAAGGGAGTATGTAACAAACACCACAGTGTTGCCTCATTGCGCCACCACAACTATCCCTAAGCCCGCGCAGTAGTTCCTACCTGATCAGTGGTTGCCTGCCACCCACTACTACTACATCATAACATCAGCAGTTTACTTCTGCATATCTGTTCACTGTGCAAAGATTTTTACATCTTTTAATCATCATGATTGTGCATATTCCAAGTCAGCAGCAAGGCACATGACTATGCTTTCTTTTACTTCTTTGTCTAATATCATAATTATTAAGAGAACTGAGGCAACACACTTTCTAATAATAAATTCAACACATCATATTTTTTTTTGTCTGACATTACTATGAACTTTCTGCAAGTTAAAAACTCTGATTACCTTCCTCTCTTACCCTTAACATTTTATCTTATGACTTTCTCTAGCAAAATTCTGTGGTTTGCTTTGTAAGATGCCTTCAAGAAAAAATAGAAAAACAAGTGTCCATTCTCTTTCCTTGAATTAAACATTAATATATGTCAATGCAATGAGCTAATAATTGGGTTTGCATGATTTTTACATGTTGGCCTTTTGCATGTTGGCCTTTGTTTATGTAGCAGTTCTTGGTCAGATTTTCTAATATACCTTTTTACCACTCTTTCAAACAATATTATTACATGGAAAGTAAAGATAATTGGTCTGAGGTGGTGTTACATATGCCATTTTGGGAATATATGCAAATCTGCTTTTGTCCAGGCTTTGCCTCATCAATGACATCATCAGTTTCAATATTTGTCTATGCCTTTGTGAGGATGATGTCTGGGATTCCATATGATGATAACTGAATTTTTTCTGAACTGATCAACCTACCTTTAACTGCATTTTCATCATGTTTAAACAGTTCATTTAATTTCTCAGTGTATTTTGAGCTGAATACCAATTTGTACTGTTCAACTAACATTGTGCATATTTCCTTGGGACCATTTTTCTACCTTTCTCCCACTTTAAAGGGTCCAATCTCCAATTTGGGTCAAGAGTACTGCCTCTAAATATCCTGTTCCAATTTGAGTCACTCAACTTCTTGTTGATCTCAGTTCTTTTGCCCTGCTCACAATTACCTGTTTTCACAAAGCATAATGTAATGATTATCATAATAATTTGATAGCCTTGTATTAGTCTCCTCCATATCCGAAAACCTTATCACATCATTTGTAAAGATTAATCATATTGCTCTATCTCACTGGTCCATGGTTTACCTGTGCAAGTTTGACAAATTCAGATAGATTCATTAGTCTATGGAACTGTTTGCTTCCATCTGCTGGTTCTTTATCATTTTCCTAATATTTGCTTCAACTTTGTCATACTCCCATTCCTGCCAATCAATAAAATTGAAGTCACAATCCCATTATCAGATCTGATTCCTCCAAACCTTTCAATATTTCTTGAACTTTTATCAATATTGGTTTTGGGTGGTTTGTACAATAACAGGTTTACTGTATTTATGGGTGGGATGCTAACTGCAATGATAATAATAAACAATCAGCTTTCAATTTCATGCATTTAAGACATATGTAACTACAACACCCTATTTGAGTATGATTACATATGCTCTAAGTTTGTTTCATCAATAACTTTGTCACTGAGCTAAGTTTCTGTCATGTTAATCAGGAGTGATGTCAATAGTGTATTCACTAATGTAATTTACCTTCATGATAGAGTTCTTACTTTTCAGACTGAATATTCACATTTTCTTCCAAAGATCAACTTTTCCTTCATTTGTCATCTGCTGGTTTCTGGCCTTGGTGTACTCACTTTTGCATCAAGTGTGCATTTCCTGTTGTATAGTATTTCAAAGCACCCTCAACGGATGAACATGACAAATTCATCTTGTAACTATTCATTAAATCTTGTTTACTGTGTACAAATCCCTCAAGCCAACCTTTCCCAGACTTTGATTGAATATATATATATATATTTTCTTCTAAGGTTTCGCTATGACTGAATATCTATATTTTCTTCCAAGGTTTCACTATTACATTATCTGTTCTTTGCTGGTTTCTGGCCTTGGCGTACTCACTTTTGCTGCATCAAGGGGACATTTCCACTCTTGTTATTACAAGTAATCCTCTATGGATGAGCATGACAAAGTTATCATGCAACTATTCATTTGATCTCGCTTACTGTGTACATATCCCTCAAGCCAACCTTTTCCAAAAATTTTGTGATAGTACACAATATATAAAGGTTAGATACAGAGTTTTTCAAGGAGTAATGTTCAGAAATGCTGAACACATAAGTACTTTAACCCTCATGAATATAGTCATGTCTGTCTGAACACAACTGAATTCTGCTGGCCTGCAAAATTCGATACATGATCTTTTAAAAAAAATTCTATATTTTCTCAACCCGTCAATTAAAGTCAATCATCAGCACCTTACTGTTGCATCATTAGCACTGTCATTATCATTACTGTTACAGTTATGTTTTTATAATTAGGTATTGAGAGGTTTCGATGGGATGTCTTCCTGCCACTTGTTTTCATTTTTCATTTTTCTCTGGCCACACAGATCAGGAGCTATTCATCTGATTTATGTAAAATGTTCCGGTATAACAACCTATACAAAGACCTTCAAAACATTTTGCCCCAGTAGAAGACTACCACAACATTCCTCACCACCAGCTCTCCCACCCTCTGTTGATATCAAATCCTCCATCACCACCTAAACACCCTCCCTCACTACCACGATGACCTCCCTCCCTCATCACTAATGCCCACTTTCCTGGGTACCACAACCCTCCCTCACCCCACCATTTTCTCCCGCATTGGCCACCACAACTTTCCTCATCACTAACACTCCCTCCCCCTCTGGCCACCACACCCTGAACATTGCAATGACATTGTTAAATGGTTTTCACTGCACTGCTCCCCACCAATTTCCTTTTCATACCTCTCACATAGCTATCAGAGTCTTCCCACTCAACAATGAAATATTTTCCTTAAAAAAATTTCATTCAAGCAGCCAGTAATTTCCATCCTTCCTAGGAAATGGGTAAATCACTGGCAACTGTGTATGGGAATTCATCATCGTGCATTTGGGAACCTCCTGACCATAGAATTGCAATACATACTTGGGACAGATGGACAAGGTGACAGATGGGTGCCTTCTTTTCAGTATATAAATATATTTATTTACTTTATAATACTTTGTCGCTGTCTCCTGCATTAGTGAGGTAGCACAAGAAAACAGACGAAAGAATGGCCCAACCCAATTACATACACATGTATATACATAAACACCCACACACGCACATATACATACCTATACATTTCAACGTATACATGCATATACATACACAGACATATATATATATATATATATATATATATATATATATATATATATATATATATATATATATATATATATCTATTTATTTATTTATTTTGCTTTGTCGCTGTCTCCCGCATTTGCGAGGTAGCACAAGGAAACAGACGAAAGAAATGGCCCAACCCACCCCCATACACGTATATACATACACATCCACACACGCAAATATACATACCTATACATCTCAATGTACACATATATATATACACACACAGACATATACATATATACACATGTACATAATTCATACTGTCTGCCTTTATCTATTCCCATCGCCACCTCACTACACTTGGAATAACATCCCCCTCCCCCCTCATGTGTGTGAGGTAGCGCTAGGAAAAGACAACAAAGGCCCCGTTCGTTCACACTCAGTCTCTAGCTGTCATGTAATAATGCCCGAAACCACAGCTCCCTTTCCACATCCAGGCTCCACACAACTTTCCATGGTTTACCCCAGACACTTCACATGCCCTAGTTTAATCCACTGACAGCACGTCGACCACAGTATACCACATTGTTCCAACTCACTCTATTCCTTACACGCCTTTCACTCTCCTGTATGTTCAGGCCCCGATCGCTCAAAATCTTTTTCTCTCCATCCTCCCACCTCCAATTAGGTCTCCCACTTCTCCTTGTTCCCTCTGCCTCTGACACAAATATCCTCTTTGTCAATCTTTCCTCACTCATTCTCTCCAAGTGACCAAACCACTTCAATACACCCTCTTCTGCTCTCTCAACCACACTCTTTTTATTACCACATATCTCTCTTGCTCCTTCATTACTTTCTCGATCAAACCACCTCACACCACATATTGTCCTCAAACATCTCATTTCCAACACATCCACCCTCCTCTGCACAACCCTATCTATCGCCCATGCCTTGCAACCATATAACTTTGTTGAAACCAATATTCCTTCACACATACCCATTTTTGCTTTCTGAGATAATGTTCTCGCCTTTCACACACTCTTCAACGCTCCCAAAACCTTGGCTCCCTTCCCCACCCTGTGACTCACTTCCGCTTCCATGCTTCCATCTGCTGCCAAATCCACTTCTAAGTTCACATTTACTCTCAGCATTCGTCTTTCACACACTTTACCAAACTCAGTCACCAACTTCTGCAGTTTCTCACCCAAATCAGCCACCAGTGGTGTATCATCATGAACAACAACTGACTCACTTCCCAAGCCCTATCATCCACAACAGACTGCATACTTGCCTCTCTCTCCAAAACTCTTGCATTCATCTCCCTAACAACCCCATCCATAAACAAATTAAACTACCATGGAGACATCATGCACCCCTGCCGCATACCGACATTCACTGAAAATAACTAATTTTGAATTTATAGCATTTTAGTTACCATATTTTAGAAATTACAAATTAATTCACTTATTCAGTGCAGCCTGCCTTGTCAAAAAAAATAGGGAACACAGCAAAAAATAAGGAATTTTGAGTAAAAAAGAAAAAAAAAAATTGCAAAACAAAAGTCACAACCACACGCAATATAGGCTGCACTTTCAATACAGGATACTGTCATGTCCAGTGCTCAAGTTGTTATCTTCATTCATTTAACTACATATAGATAGTCCACAATTGTTCACTTTAAAACCAGCAAAGTTTCTATACAGTCCGTAGAGTTTCATTTTTGGTCCTTGAACTAAGTCACCAGAGGTTTTAACGTTTGTTTGTCCACACATATTCAGTCTTGGCTAGGAAGCTTTTTGTTATAAGTAATGGTTGCCTGTTTGTACTTATCCAGAAGCCTTTCATCAAATTTCACTTGATGACAAATAATATGCAATATGAACAATGGCAAGACAAAACATCAAAACATGAGGACCAAGTTTTCCCACGTGGGTCCCAGATGGCTGTAACATTTTGACCTCTTCAAACTCTTAATAATGAACTGGTCATTGTCTAATTGATTTTCCTTATGAACTATAATTTTCAAAATGTTTTATACACACATGATTTGGCATTTGTATTGATAATATGAACATTTTTTCTGGTTTGTTAGAGATTAGCCACACTAAATTATGCAGGAAAGAATTAAGATTTATAAAAAGTAGTTCACTTTATCCCCATTAATTAATGATCAAGGCCCAAATAAACTGATGAGATGATGTATGTAACTCACGTGCTGAGGATTTGATTTTTCTAGCAAAATTTTTTTCCTTTTACTCTTGATCTATCATTGCTAGAAAATCTTAGTAAATCAAATTTTACTATTTTGAAGAATGACAACAGACATAAGGGAACCAGTAATGTCTCATCCACTTTTATTCATGATAACCTTGCTTGACTTTTTGAAGCCTCAGGATTGCTTGGCCAAGGAGTGGTACTAGCCTGGTTACACAAGCTAAAGATACTGGATGGTAAGAATGACCATGAAACAATTTGAGGGGTCACTTCTGTGAAATGGTCAGAATTGACTGGTCTGATATATTTTGTAAACTGCATTAGTACTTGTGTGCGCAATGAGAGCGTACACTATATAATGAACAGTGCATCCCTATGAACTTCCTATACATTACAAACACAATGCATGAACATATGACCAGAATTTCACAAAAACATATTCCACAAAAAAAATAATATACCGCTGTATTTATCTAAAAAAGTAATAAATACGGTAAAAATGTAATAGTTGGCAGCTCTGCTTATTTCTTTCAAAAATATTCAAAATTCAAAGAAAAGACTCCAAAGCAAAGCTAGATTTTTTCAATCACAAAATAATTCAGTCTATTGAGAGCTAACTGCAACTGTAAACTGTACTCAGCCTAAGGCTTCAGAGAACATCTTGCCTTTACTGCAATAAAAAGACACCCTTTACATCATTGATAGGCCCACCAAACCTCTAGTGCATGCTGCCATCATTTAACACTTCAGTCAATGCTTGTATATGCACATCAGCTGACAGACCATACATTAAGTTGATCTCTCACTCACTATATTTTGAGGATGAGTTTACTGGTTTACTTGTGAATGTAACACATCATATCTTACAAATATATTCAGAACTATATCTATCTTTTTACATACTATCATATGTCTGATATATTCTATAATAATTTGCTGAAATTCTTATATATGTCAGAGTTTTATCAAATTTTTGCACTCATTTTTCTTCATTCATGATCCTTTTTTTTTTTCTTAAAGCAGATATCATATTATCCTATGATATTCATCAGGCTGTTGTATTGAAGTCTCTTGCTAAATGTGAAGGTTACTTTCTTGTTTGAACCTTACTGGAAATAGGTGGCTAGGGGGTGTGACCATCGAGATACATATCTTAAGTCCTATAATAAGCACTTTAGATTAAAAATCAACATTCTTTACATCAGAAACAACATGCTTATTTTACAAAAGTATAAAGAAATTACATACAAACTGTTCTGAAAAGGAATATAAATTTGATATAGAACAATGGCAACACATCACCAATGAGCCACCTGTGATGCTCTGTGCTTAGCCTCTGTACTTCTACACAATGAGCTAGTTGACAATGCTGCACAAAATGCCAATTCATTTTCTTATGTAGTTACTGTTACCACAGTTGACCTACTGACATTAAAATACCTCCCAACAGACACTAAACTATCAATATGTGCAAGGCAATAAAATAAGTCAACTTTCTGTTCTAAAGACATTACTTTCCTTGCACTCCTTGGGGTATTGCAACATGCATCACCAGCTTTATGATTAGAGGCTACATCGAAGGGCATGTATTACAGTAATTCCTTAAATAAAATGTTTTCAAGTACCATTTCATTATCAAACTGTGAATATAGTCAGGAACTCAAAGCAAAATGCTCCATCTAACTGTTACTGTGCAGTAAGGATGTGCAGCACTTTTTGGCTGATTTCTTTTTAGTTTAGTTACTTACATTGTTGTGATCACTATCTCAATAATTTAACCCAACAGTTTTATGAACAAGAGAATAAGGTGGTGAAATAGTAATAAGTAATGCCAGTGGCTTGAAAAGAAAAAATCAACTTACTGAAGTTTTATTTTAGGTCAGATGTGACTAAATGCAATTAATGTGGTGAAAAAAGGGGCAAAAATTAGAACATGAACCAAAATATACCAGAATAAAACAATGTATAGCATCCAGACTCCCAAAGTTTTGTTCATATGAGATGGCAGAACAATTTTGGATATAGAATATGAAAAGTTTCAAAGTCAGTGGTAAAAAATATAACTATTTTGTTCTTTGTTCTCTCATGACATTGGTCTTAGAAAAAAAAAAGAGTAAGATGGTGAGAAACCTTTTCACACATGAAAAAACATCATATAGTCATAATAAAACAACAAAGAAACATGATATAATCTTCAACCTAACAGGAAGAAATGAAAAACTCATGGTGGGAGCAATCATAAGATATATATCTTACCATTTGCTTTCATCTTAAGTCTTTTACTTCTCCCTAGATACGTTGAGGAATTTACCACTTACTCCCTGATTGTTTTCTCTAGATATGATTCTTTATATTTCATAATGAAAAATATAGTTCTTCAGTTCAATATTTTAGTATTCAAGGCATATTTCAATGTTTAGGAGACCAATCTGGCAAGATCATAAATGTCAAATATTGAGTCTTTCCTTTAATTGACCACTAATCTCATATTTATATCAAATCATTGTTCTACCAGTTTATCTGAACATACCTCAGGCAATGGTATGCACTGTTATTCTGGTATATTTCAGCTAATCTTAAGTAGTGATGTTTGCTCTTCTTTCCCCACATCTTCAAAATATCAATTTGCTCCCAACACCATTTTTTTTATTCATCCCTGGTTAAGAGCCATATCACTTACTCCTTGGTTACTTTATGATTCTTATATGATACTCTTTCATTTCTGAAAGCTTTTATTTCACTTTACTAATTTGGAAGTAAAGACATTTCAGTGTGGAAGACTGATGAGATATAATTTGCTTCTTTAACAAATATTCTTTTTCTTATATTAAACCATGTTCTCTCAGCTCACTTGAACACAACCTTTGGCAAACTGTATGGTAGGCACTGTGCTATTCCAATGTATATTGGCTAAGTTCAAGTTCATAATTCTTTTTTAATTTTCCTTTGGTAAGTTCATGACTTGTTTCTGGTTTGAGTTATCATATTTATCTGAAGCTCTTTGGTTTCATAAGAAACTTTTTTTTTAGTTTACTTCATTGTTCTGCTATATGTTTCAGAGTTTGGAAGACTGATCTGACGAGAGCAATAAGGCAAAATAATTAAGTTAAATAAAATTTTGACCAGCAAGAAATCTTTATATCAAACATTCTCCAAAAGGCTCATATGAGCACAGATTTGTTGATTTTGATAGCATACAGTGTGCTCTTTTGGTACAGTTCAGAATATTTCTGGGTTTTGTCTACCTCAAGTGGCAGAAACCCATGTACATTTCTCTTTCATAATTCAAATAATTCTCCCTGCATTTACCATGCGATAATAAATCATTATCATTTATATATTATACTTTGTCGCTGTCTCCCGCGTTAGCGAGGCAGTGCAAGGAAACAGACGAAAGAATGGCCCAACTCACCCACATACACATTTATACACATACACGTCCACACACACCACATATATATACTTGTACATCTCAACGTATACATACATATACACACAAAGACATATATACACATGTACATAATTCATACTGTCTGCCCTTATTCAATCCAGTCACCATCCTGCCACACATAAAATAACAACCCCCTCCCCCGCATGTGCGCGAGGTAGCACTAGGAAAAGACAACAAAGGCCACATTCGTTCACACTCAGTCTCTAGCTGTCATGTATAATACACCAAAACCACAGCACCCTTTCCACATCCAGGCCCCACACAACTTTCCATGGATTACCCCAAACGCTTCACATGCCCTGGTTCAATCCATTGACAGCACGTCGACCCCGGTATACCACATTGTTCCAATTCACTCTATTCCTTGCACGCCTTCCACCCTCCTGCATGTTCAGTCCCTGATCACTCAAAATCTTTTCCACTCTATCTTTCCACCTCCAATTTGGTCTCCCACTTTTCCTCGTTCCCTCCACCTCAGACACATATATCCTCTGTCAATCTTTCCTCACTCATTCTCTCAATGTGACCAAACCATTTCAAAACACCCTCTTCTGCTCTCTCAACCACACACTTTTTATTACCACACATCTCTCTTACCCTCTCATTACTTACTCAAGCAAACCACCTCACATCACATATTGTCCTCAAACATCTCATTTCCAGCACATCCAACCTCCTCCGCACAACTCTATCTATAGCCAACGCCTCGCAACCATATATCATTGTTGGAACCACTATTCCTTCAAACATACTCATTTTTGCTTTCCAAGATAACATTCTCAACTTCCACATATTCTTCAACGCTCCCACAATTTTCGCCCCCTCCCCCATCCTATGATTCACTTTCACTTCCATGGTTCCATCCGCTGCCAAATCCACTCCCAGATATCTAAAACACTTCACTTCCTCCAGTTTTTCTCCATTCAAACTTACCTCCCAATTGACTTGTCCCTCAACCCTACTGTACCTAACAGCCTTGCTCTTATTCACATTTACTCTCAGCTTTCTTTCACACAATTTACCAAACTCAGTCACCAGCTTCTGCAGTTTCTCACCCGAATCAGCCACCAGCGCTGCATCATCAGTGAACAAAAACTGACTCAGTTCCCAAGCTTTCTCATGCACAACAGACTGCATACTTGCCTCTGTTTCCAAAACTCTTGCATTCACCTCCCTAACAACCCCATCGATAAACAAATTAAACAAGTATGGAGATATATAATATCTATTTATTCATCTATATTTATCATACTTTGTCGCTGTCTCCCAAGTTAGCGAGGTAGCACAAGGGAAGAGATGAAAGAATGGCCCAACAAAACCACATACACATGTACATACATACACAACCACACATGCACATATACATACCTAAACATTTCAAGGTATACATATATATACATTCACATAAATATACATATATACACATGTACATAATTCATACTTGCTGCCTCTATTCATTCCCATCGCCACCACGCCACACATGAAATGACAACCCCCTACCCCGCACACGCATGAGGGAGCGCTAGGAAAAGATAACAAAGGCCACATTCATTCACACTTAGTCTCTAGCTGTCATGTATAATGCACCAAAACCACTGCACCCTTTCCACATCCAGGCCCTACAAAACTTTCTATGGTTTACCCCAGATGCTTCACATGACCTGGTTCAATCCAGTGACAGCTCGTCAACCCCTATATACCACATCGCTCCCATTCACTCTATTCCTTGCATGCCTTTCACCCTCCTGCATGTTCAAGCCCCGATCGCTCTAAATCTTTTTCACTCCATCCTTGCACCTCCAATTTGGTCTCCCACTTCTCCTCATTCCCTCTACCTATGACACATACATCCTCTTTGTCAATCTTTCCTCACTCATTCTCTCCATGTGACCAAACCGTTTCAATACACCCTCTTCTGCTCTCTCAACCACACTTTTTTTTTATTGCCACACATCTCTCTTACCCTTTCATTACTTACTCGATCAAACCACGTCACACCACATCATGTCCTTAAACATCTCATTTCCAACACATCCACCCTCCTCCATACAACCCTATCTATAGCCCATGCCTCATCCATATAATATTTTAAGACTACTATTCCTTCCAACATACTCATTTTTGCTCTCCAAGATAATGTTTTCTCCTTCCACACATTCTTCATCACTCCCAGAATCTTCACCTCCTCCCCCACCCTGTGACTTATTTCTGCTTCCATGGTTCCATTCGCTGCTAAGTCCACTGCCAGATATCTAAAAAAATTTCACTTCTTCCAACTTTTCTCCATTCAAACTTACATCCCAATCAACTTGTCCCTCAATCCTACTAAACCTAATAACCTTATTCACATTTACTCTCAATTTTCTCCTTTCACACATTTTCCCACCTCTGAAACCAACTTCTGCAGTTTCTCACACAAATCAGCCACCAGAGTTGTATCATTGGAGAACAACAACTGACTAGCTTCCTAAGCCCTCTCATCCACAACCGACTGCATACTTGACCCTCACCCACAAACTATTGCATTTACCACATAATTCACCAAGTCAGATGTACATCCATTAAAAAATTATTTGACACCCTTTGCTCTGATACACCCCAATACGATCACTTGTGTGTTCGGTACCCCTGTCTCTGTCTATATCTGTGTGTGTGTGTGTGCATGTGTGTGAAAATATCATGTTTTCTGTAGCCACATGCCGTATTTAATGGTTAATATATGGGAATACACAGTGTGTTACCAAAAAAGCCTCTAAAAAACATAGCATTATCCTCTGTAATATGATAATCAAACCCACAATCTTTATTAATGTGTGCATGGCAGTTCAGGATGGTGAATGTTCGGTTGTCTCATAGTTATAAAGAATCATTCAGCACCCTTGACTATGGTAGACCCAAGCAACGATCCTTGGTGTGGTTGGTATTCCTGTCTCTCTCTGTATGAATGTGTGTGTGTGAAACTAATTTGAGTTTTCTGTAGCCAAGCATCATATTGAATGGTTAATAAATGGGAACACTTAAGAGTGTTAGCATGAAAGCTTCTAAACGGCATAGCATTACCCTTTGTAGTATCAAGCCTACAATCTTTATAAAGGTGTGCATGGCAACAAACAAATCAAGTTGCCATTCAGGGATTTCTTACATAATGAGATGCAAAGACATAAACCCACATCATTACAAAGTGAAGACAATGGAAAGTATGTAAACGTCTAGTAATGTAAGACCACATTCACAAAGAACACAATATTTGTGTATCATAATAGTGATATTACATTAAGCACAATACTGGTATAATTATGAAGCAGGGCCAAATGAGGTATGAAATGTCTTTAGTATGCCAAAGATGATAAGATTAATAGGTCCTCAAGGGGGTCATTGATTGTGAAATTCAAGAGACAAACAACGTCAGTGTTAGTGTAAGCTTATACCACAGGAGGCTTGTTATCTGAATACAATGTATCAAATATGTTGGAAATGGATCTGGTTCAACCTATAGTGAAATGAGATTCAGAGAGAACAGGAGGAATTGTAATGTTATTTCGAATTATAGCCATGTTGGACAAGATGAAAACCCAATGAAAAACCAGTCAGCACCTTTAAGATACACAAATATTCTGTGTTCTTTGTGCATGTGATCTTATATTACCGGACATTTACATCATCTGTACTTTGCAATGATGTAGGTTTATGTTGCTGCACACCATAACATAAGAAATCATTGAATGGTACACCGATTCATTGGTTGCCATGCACAAATTAATAAAGTTTATGGGTTTGATTATTATTTTACAGAGGGTAACGCTATGCTGTTCAGAGGCTTTCGGGCTAACAAAGTATGTGTTCCCCGTTGAATATGACACTTGGCTACAGAAAACATCAAATTATTTTCATATACACATATATTCATACAGAGAGAGACAGGGGTACCAACCACACCAAGGATTGTAGCCAGGGTGTATCAGAGCCAAGGGTGCTGAATAATTTCTTATAACCATGAGACAACCGAACATTCACCTACCTGAACTGGACATGTTCTAACTTGTGCACTGCTGTAATGTTTTTCACAATATTGTACTCTTTGTACTTCATTTTCAATGTAAGAACTTACTGAATAATATCAAGGCCATGTGTCATTTTGAATGTGAATTAAGTCAGTACTTGTATTCAGGTGTGAGAAGTGGGTGGTGACTACTGAGGTTGGTATCAGGCATTCTGTGCAGTGTATTGCACATCTGTGATGGCACAAAGTGATACTGTATCCAACTATTTCCACCTCAGTAGAGGGTTAGGGAAGGTTGGATATCACAGAGGAGGTAACA